>NC_026155.1:14202220-14231126 GCF_000512975.1 Sesamum indicum
ATATTATATTCTGTGTTGTGAATAGAAAAGGGTATGTGTGGAATACTTTAATGGATTGATTCCCGTCGTAGTTGGTGGCAATTTTTGGAAGGATTTGAGAGATCATCCATCAGCAAAAGCGAAACAAGAGAAGGCAAGTGCATGGACGGACTTATATGCTCCCTCCCTCCACATGAATCATATCATAATAATACAAAGGATCCATGTACTTTAAAATGAAAAATTCCCTACTACCTACATCTCTGTCTTCCTTCCTCCGGAGCTTAGTTTTTAGAGATGAACATATACTGATACAAACATGTCAGTACTGATCATGACTGGGGAAGTAGCTGTTTGCTCACTGCATTCCATGCACTTTTCACTCAGTTTCTTCATCTCTCCAACAGACTCCTCATTTCTCTCTCTCTCTCTCTCTCACACACACACACAGACTGAGAGAGACTCCTAATATGTGACATAAAATAAAAACATATATTACAACAAAATAGTCCTTGTAAATCTTGCCGGAAGTGGCTAGTCAGGCAATTAAGACGAACATAGATAATGATGAGTTTTAAGTGACAGACTCTTCGATCTATGTGAAAGATGATGACTAAATGAACTTGTTTCTTGAGATAGCTGCTAACCTTTTCAAACAAAAATCTGTGATAATAACGCGTAATTAACAACAATATACGTTGATGTCGAAAAATATAGATTCTTGGGCTAATTACTTATATCCTCCTAGCTATATATCTAGCTATAAGAACTTCAATAACAACTCCCCACTGATCATAGATAGCCTCATCCACTACACTAACAGTTTCCTTTATTTCAGACGACACATGCAACTGTAAACTACCAAGGATTTTTGCATACATTACTGACAAATTTTCTTGGGGGGCAAAAGGAATAAAAGACATAATGACCCAAAATTCAACTATCTGTATATACGAATGAAGATCAAGCTGATGGACTCTCTCAACTTTTGCAGTCTTCTCCCTCTCATTTATGTGAAAAAGACTCTACACATGCTTAATTTAGTGTTTCGGGACATACATTAATTAGCATTTCATTTACTAATACAAACTTCAAATTCCACATGAATTTGGGGAAGAAATTAAATCATAGTAATATTCAAGAGATTTAAGAGGCCTTAATTGGCATCTCTAATCAAGATTAATAAAAGGAGAGGAGATAATTAAGCTTTTAATTCTGCTGAAATAAACACATACAAAGTAATTAGCAAAGTGGTGCAAGTCTTAATTTGTTTGCAGTTTTACTTCACCTTAGGAGCATCACCTAGCCTGAGCTCAAGATCCAGGTCCTCAGCAGAACCAGGACGCAGTTTCAACACCTCTGACGGTGAAACACATCTATCAACAGTACGACTCAATTTTGGGAAGAAACTCAAGGGCTTTTCTTCTATTCTCCTTCTCTTGCAACTCGCTACTTCCTCATCGCTAGATGTGTTCGTTTGCGCTCGACAAACCACCAAATTCAAGCTCATCGACAAATCTTCCGTAACGCAGTCTTCTTTTTCAGCCCTAGAGTCTGGCTCGACAGTAGTCGATTTGTTCTCTTCATGATTCTTGACTGAACCCAAATCATGATCTCTCTTTCCAGCAACAAAGCTCGACCATGATGGAGGATGTGATGAAACTATATTCTCCTTATGGGTTTTCTGAACAAGAGGTGAAAAGAAACAAAGGGTTGACATCTTCTCCTCGCTATTTATAACTTTTGTAGCGGGTGGAGATGAAACCCTAATGACATGAGAACTGGGGGTTGAAACCAATTGCCCCCTATCAGAAAATTCAGGGTTAGGGTTATTGTACGAGAAAGTACATATCTGAGATGAGTATGGAGCATCAAAAGAGGCACAAGTGTTGAGAGCATGATTTTGAGGTACAACTTCAGTTGGAGAAATTGAAGACTGTTTCAATCTAGCCCTGTCTCTCCTGTGGACATTCATGTGACCACCAAGAGCCTGCGCTGACCTGAATTCTCTTCTGCAAAAGCTGCAAGAATAAGATCTGGGAGGCCAAACGCAGCCTCCAAGTGTTCCAGCTGCATCTTCTGCAAAAGCCTGTTCTTCCCACGAATCGCCGTAAGAATTCATGGCGGCTGCGGGTGCAAGAATATGATGAGTATTCGAATCGGGTTTCCTCTTAGCCCATATGTTCCAATATCTTGCTTGCTCCATTGATCAGAAAAGCAATATATTGGGAATTATGGACTTTCGATCGAAGATGGTGAAAATAGAGAAAATGATGAATTGATGGCAAGTCTACATCTGATTTAATGAGGAGAGAGTTGATGGATTTACATAGGAATGATCATGAGGAATTAATAAGATGAAATGATTAGCTGAAAATGAGCAGATTTTTGCTAAGTTAGGGGTGGAAGGTAAGGATGGTGGGCACTCTAACTTTGGCCGTTTCATGCAGCTAATATTTGTTTTTTCTACAAACAAAATCGCTGTGGATGCCGAGATGTATTATTTTTCCAATTTCTTGGTGATTTTATTGTGAAATTATATTCCGTGTGTGGTGGGTCCCGGGGAGACTCTTGTTATATACGGTCATGGAGGGCGTGGAAATTGGATACAGACTAAGATTGTGTGTGAGTTCATGATGATGATGATGTTCTGATTGGAGATTAATTACACTCTATTCCATCTTACATTGCTTATATATATATATGCTCTACCCATATATGTGGTTTATTTCATTACCTTGGTTAATTTGATCGCTGATTCATTCTAAGTTACTTTTTATTCTTAATTGCATTCAGGTTGTATTGTTACCAAGGATGTATGCGTACGTAGAGAAACGCATGTGTCTGGGGTTTGTGTATATACGGCGAATACGTCGGCTTTCTTGTCAGCCCTCAAAAAGTTCTGATAAACATGCTGTGGAGGAATTAGTTTTTCTGATTTATCTTGAAGAGTGTATATATTGAATATTTCTATATTTATTATTTTACACGTCATTATAACGTGACTGAAGAGAAATAGTCTGGGCGAGTTAAATCCATTTTTTTAAAATAATTTCTTAGTACATATACGTAAAGGGAAAATTCTAACTCAGACTAGATTTGACAGAATCAAACAAATTACATAACAAGTATGATACATTTGCTATATGATTAATCACATTATACATAAAATTTAAATTATATTTACTATCCTATATGTTGGGTGTGGTACTTTAAGAGCTGTAGTTATATGGGTGACCATTGAATATCCATAATTTAATAATTTTCTATAACTTTAGAACTTCAGCGTTTCTAACATAAGCGATAACTAAATTGTATTTATGACATGTATGCTAGTGGGTGATATTTAAAGACTATAGCTATTAGGGGTGATAAAAAAAATATTCAAACCACCCATAATCGCTCTAATCGAACTGAATCGAACCACTATTTATGATTTATTTTTCAAACTCCAATTCTAAATTCAAAGTAAAATCGAATCGCACTATTGATTTGGTTTTAATTTAGAACTTAAAAATCGTCCAAAAATGAACCACATCGCTAAATATATAATTAATTTTTTAAATTATATAAAGAATTTCATATTCAAATTATGTAACCCAAAATTCATATATTATCAAAAATTCATATTACAAGCCCATTTTTGTAAAACTCAAATTTGGACTTTATACAACAAAATGTGTTTAATTCTTAAGCCCATTTGTTGATTTTTTCAATTTTTCATTCATTTTTCATCCTTTATTTTTTTATCCCCGAATTCCTCTTCATCAATATCACATTTTGTTTTAGATAATAATAAACTATGTTACTTTTATTTATACATTTAATTTTTATACAAAAACAAGCTTAATCAACAACTTAGTAAATTCTAATATTTTTTAAAGAATTATTTAATATGACACATGTAAATTTATGTTATATTTTAATATTATATATTTGTAATCTCTTATATTTTTTAAAATTGACAAGTCCTAATAATTAACTTATGATTTTTTATATCTATTTGTGAGTTTTATACTTATATAAAAAAAAATATAGCATGCATTATGTAATCTATTTTATTACTTATAAATTTATGACAAAACTTGGTGATTCCTATGAATTAATCTAAAGATTATTATAATAAATGATGACAATGATTGAATAATTTTAATTATTTTTATTGTTATTTTAGTATATATATAAAAGTGATCAACAAGCTTAATCAATTAGTTTATAAAAGTGATCAACAAGCTTAATCAATTAGTTTTAATAATTTTTTTAAAATAATTATTTAATATGACACATATAAATTTTATGTTGTATCTTAATATCTATTTGCAATCTCTTATGCCTAGTGCCTACAAATTTTCAATTGCATGGTCTAGAGTATTATTAACCTAGTACAAACGATTGCAGATTGACCAAGGATGTCTTTAATTTTTATTTTGTCTTGACAATATATTTAATATGTCCATAACCTAAATTTTGTTTCCTACATACAAATCTTGTTTATTATTATTATTATTATTATTTTTTATTTTTGTTAGTTTTAATATTTTACTTTTGTTATAAGTATTCGTCCAAAACCGCACAAAATCGCACCTTTGATTTTGGTTTTGAAAGTGGCAATTTGAAAATTTATTTTATAAAATCGCCAAGAGCAATGCAATTTGAAAAATAGCTATGAAAAAATTGAAATCGCATCGTAAACACCACTACTAATTATAGGACTGACTATTAGATACCCATAATTTATTAATTTTTATACAATTTAAGAACTCTTTTTCCCCCTTCATGTTATCAGCTTATATGTGCTAGGACATTGTTTTCACTCAATAAATGACTTGTAGGTATAATGTCAATTTGCATAGCACTCCCAATATTGTGAATGCAGGTGGTCCAAACATTCCGCCCCCAATTCCAGTAAGTCCAAATATTTGTGTCCAAGCAGTCAAGTTGAGTAAAAGATTTTTTTAGTCCCATAAAATAAGGGTAGAATTTTTTTTGTATTATATCTATTATAGGTGGCTCTTTTAGTCCCATAAAACACAAAAACACGTCTTTTTTATCTCAAATTTTCGATGCATTTTTAGTTCCAAACAACGGCTTTTTAATTTTACGTGACTTTATTGAATTAAAAATATGTGATTATGAATTTTATGAGATTAAAAACGACACCTGCCAAAGTATAGTACCAAAATAAATTCTATCCTTATTTTATGGACTAAACTGCATAATGTTGCCCAAACCTTAAATTCAGCCCTACAGTGTTTTTAGCTTATATATATCATTACAAATCAATTATATTGGCTAAGCTTACGTACATGTTATTTACCAAGTGAAAATAATTTAGTAATGCACATAACTTGATGACATGGGAAAAAAAAAAAGTTACTTTGACACCTATAACATTTAACTATGATTAACTGTTATGGTTAATAACAAACAATTATAGTAAATAGTTATTAACCATGGCCATACAATGGCCGTTGGGGCAAATGTTTTGAACATGACTTTTAGTATAACAAATAATTTTTTCACGGTGAAAAAACTAGTTTCTTTGCATCGATGGGTCTTGAATTTGCACAAAAGTAATGAATTATGGTTATTTAATTGCAGTCATATAATTACAGTTCTTACAATATCACCCTTTAACATACATGCATAAAATGCAATTTAGACATCATTTATGTGGCCAAGGAACTGATTGGATGCTGGGCCAGCAAAATTTCAATTTTAAAAAAGCTTATAACTTTGGTTGAATTCACTTTGGTTAGTCCTCTATCTATCAATTTTGCATAAATTTGGTCTTTTAGCCTAATTTATGATCTTTTTGCCTTTTTTATGATAAAGGCTAATATCCCATCATAATACTCTAAGTTTAATATAAATAAATATTTTTTTAATAAATCTAAAGTTTTATACCATTCTAAGCCAGCATTAGCCATGAGATACGAAATGAATGGATATATATATAGGCTGAAATTGTTCTTAAAAAACTTGTATGGGTAAAATTATCCAAAATTGGATCAAATGACTAAAATTAAGCAATTTAAAAAATTATCAGACTAAAATTAAAACAGATAAATTTAAAAGACTAAATAAATAATTTTTCCTATTAAAAATCATAATTTCTTCCATATCAACAACTTCTATCGAGTTAAAAAATTTCGGTGACCAAGTTCTAAAATTGCACAAAACCAATGAATAATAAGTATTTAATTGACGGCCTTATAATTACAATTCTTAAAATGTCACCCATCTAACATACAAGATTGTAAATTTAATTTAGCGTATACATTTGGTATTGAAACTCTTGTAATTAATTTCATGGCAACCTCCTATTTTATTTAATTTCACCCTTTTTTTAAAAAAAAAAAGAAAAGAAAAGATAGGTCTAATTAAGTATCTGACAACCCCCCAGCCCCACCCCCACCACCCTGTTTTCCCCTAAAGAAAAGTTACATATTGCTCAACATATAAGTTGATAGAAGCACATATATAATCTGAAGTAAATAGGAGTGAGATAGAATTACTAATTATATTACACGGACATTTCAAAAAAATATTTAATGTAGTGTCGAACATATATCAGACACCGATACTCTTCGTATACGTGTCAGATACACAGATAGCATGTTCGAAATTATTTTTTTAAAAAAAAGAACATGCATGTTCGACACGTTTTGGACATGTTTGAATTTCTTTATAATTTAAAAAAGTTTTGAATTATTTTTTTTATAAAAAAAAAAAAAGAATTTTGACTAATAAAAAATAAAATGAATCAACTCACTCATCTCAACTAAAAGTTTTGAGAAGAAATTACTAAAATTTGGGAGATGGTCATGATGGTTTTATTAATTTGAATATTAAATATTTTTTACTGCGTATTTTTTAAAATAAACTAATTATGTATATTTTTTAAGTCACATTTGATTAAATATATAGATGTAAGACATGCCAATTTTATATTTTATCTTGATAAATTTTATGAGAAATTAAAAATATATATTATTTAGCCGTGTCAGGTGCCATATCGTGTTTTAATTTTTTTATATTTTCGATGTTGCCGCGTTCGTATTCGTGTTCGTGTTCGTGTTCGTTTTCATATCCGTGTTCATACATTTTAGGATACTAGCTATTGATTGCGCTTCATTCAAGTTGTATTAATTAATGATCCTATGTGTATTTGAATCATTGGAATTTGCTAATACGTATAATTAGCCCAGAATGGACATGGCATGTGAAGGGGCAATTAACTAAGTCGTGTCAGATAGGGTAACGGTTTAGTTAAACTTAGGTATCGTACTTGAAAACTACTTATGTTTAAGACCAAACTAAAGGGAAAATTGCCATGGTAGTCCTATAACTTAGGGGAAGTAGTAGTTTTAGTCCCATATAAATTGATTTTTGTAATTTAGTGCTGTAATTTTATAATTTTAGCAATTTTAATCCTTATTCAGCCAATTTGACTGTAAATTGCAATTTACTTAGAATTTTAGTCTTGTAAATAAATTCATAAAGGACTAAAAATGACAATTCTCTCAAGTTATAGGATTAAAATACCAATATTATTTACGTTTAAACCAAATTTTGACATGCTTCTTTCTTCTTACGTTAAATTATTAAACTATTTTGACATCAAACTTGACTAACTATATTTATTTTTTTGTCTATTTTATAAATCACATTAACGTAACTAACTAATTTGTGATCAAATACATCAATTATGACGAAATCTAACTCACAATTAAAAAGATTGTGGGTTCAAATCTCACAAATGTTGGTATATAATCTACTTTTAGTAGTAATGTCTGTTTCGTTATTTCCTTTGAATATGTTAATCGATTTAAAAATATTGATATATTTAATTAGTATTGAGTTTGAATACATTGAATGATATGGAACGAATTGAATCTTATCGAACAAAAAACTTACATATTTTCTTGAAGATGAGTACTTATTAAACTCAAACCCATACATAATTTAATGCACATGAAACTTAATAATAGCTTAATTATGTTAGGAAGGGAAGGATAGATGTACATATGTTACTATCACAAACCTTTGGCCTGAGGCCAAATTAGCTTTAATTAAACAGATATTTCCAGTCTGGTAAGGATGAGGCTAACAAGTGCCAATTCATCTCTGGATGCACATGCCACAAATTAAAACCAATCAGACTCTGAAATAAACAAAGCTTTCATGTGACTGGGTAGTAATTATAATTTTACAATTAGTATGATTAAACTAAATAAAATTTTAAAATAAATCAGAGACTCCTATGTTTTTTCTTTAAAGAAATTTATAGTATATATAATATCTTTTTAAATAAATCAAGTAAAATTACATCCTGATTTCAGTCATTAATAATTAATTATAGCTACCAATACACTTACTATGAATATTAATTATTAATAACTAATCAACACATATAATTGAAATAGACACATAACTGCTGTTAATATAGAACACTTAACACCAACCACATGCTGAAATTTTAAGCTATAATCTTAATTATAATCATGGTATTTGTGCTCCCAATTGATTCAAGTTTGATCAAAAAAATTCTTTTTTCCTATCACATCAATTATAATTATTATACTTTTATCTCGCATCTGATTGCGTCGAGTGCTAAAAAAATCTCATATTAACCAGAATCATATCATCTCATTTTTCCTCACTACAGTGAGATGATTACAAGGTATCTTAGGCTTAATCTCTTATTTCCTAAGCTTATTACAAGACAATATTACCGAACATGCATTTTAGGACATATTAATTATAAGAAAAAATTATTTTTTTAGACCTTAACTTAGCTGTTATGAGTTTTAGTCCTATAAGTATGTTTTTTTTTTACTAAGTCCTTTTAAATTTTAAAATTGATGAGAAATAGTCCGAATTAGGGTGTTCTACATGATTTTCCAGCGATATTTTAAAAATCAGCATGAAATTGCTCACGTGGCAGGCAATTTGTTGGATGTCTGGCAATTTATACACGTGTACAACCAAGTGTTATATAATGCTGACTAGCCATTAAGTACCAAAATTCCAAAAAAATATATAAAATTTTAAATTTTTATAATTTAAATTAAAATTACAATATAAAAATTAAATATATTTTAATAATTACATTATTTAGTATAAATAATAGTAACTATATTTTTATATTATAATTTGTAAATTAAAAAAATAATTTCTTTAACTTTTTAAATATTTTTTAACTTTCTTCTAACAACTTATATTTTTAATTTCTTAAATTATTTTTAATTAAATTAATTAATATTTAATTAACTTTTTTTTTCAAATTGGCGGCAACAGTCATCACCGCACCCTCCTCACCTCTGGGCAGCGCCAACCGACTGCCGTTGCCACCGCAGTGGAGGGCAACACCTCCGTCGTCCTCTACCTAGGACGACGGCCTCCATCGCCCTCAAGCTCTATGTCACCCAAATCTATTTCTGATCTAGGGTGTCGTCGTCGCCCCTTGTGCAGTGGACATTGGGAGAGTGGGGGGAATTTTTTTTAAATAATAATTTTATTTTTATATTTTATAATTATACATATAATATAATTTAAAATTGGTTAAGTTTTATTCTTTTTAAAATATGTCGTCCAACACGTCTTCCAACTCATATTCAAAACTACATAGAATTAAAACCATATATATACAAACCAATTTGAGTGTTTTCTGCAGCAAGTTTAAGTAAAATAATCTGAAATTACCATCTTTAATTATTGGCGTGTGTTGGCCCTTAATTAACGGAAGAATGCTTGTAAAATTCCGTCCCTAGCTATTTGCCTACAATTAATTCAGAAATGATGAGCTGAGGGTCATGAGACGCTTATAACAACTTGTTCTTTGTCCACCGGTCAAACAAATATTTTTAAAATGAATTATAAGCGTGGGAGACTTAATTCCACTTTTAACTTAGCAAATTAAGTACTATAAACATTGTTAATTAATTAGCATAATAATGCAATCATATATTAGATGAACTACGCAGACGGCAACTTATTATAAACTAAATCCAATCTGCAATTTTTCTTTTAATTTTCCATACTTCATATAAATTTTGTAGTCTGATGACATTTGTGTGTTTTATGAGACAATGTGATTTATTAGGGACAACATCTAGCTAGCCGAGTTTCATGACTATAAAACTGTCACAAAAACTAATACTACTAATGTAAAATGTATTAAATATCGTGACTTTATCCCATTGCAAAAAGAATAAAAATTTCGAGACAGACGATTTCTTTTTTTAATTTTTTTTTTTTGTAAAGAGACGGACAGAATATGTCAGAACATTGACACTTATAGAAAATTATCTTAAAAGAACCAAATTGAAGAGCATGTAACAATCTCCTCAACGTCCAATTTTCAAATCCTAGATAGAATGATTGCTGGAATCTTATTTAATTTCAAGATAAAGCAAATATTTTATTTTTCAAGACTTGTGGTTGCTGCATATAATATATATATATGGGCATGTCTAATTAAGTAAATAAATGCAACTTCATGAATCTTGTATTGATCGAATCGAGGTATTACTCAATTTTTAAAATATTTGATATATATAATTATTTCGCTTTTGTAAATAAATAAAAAATGCAATTTCAATCAAATGATTGCTAGCAATCACACTGAAGATTCATTAGTGTGAAGGGTAAATAAACAGCAGTTAAAACAAGACAGTTTATAAGCTATATATGAATGGCAGCATTAGATTGAACGTTGCCGGGTGCTTGTGCATGCAGTTGTTGACCGAGGAGGAATGCTTTCCTAGCTAGAAATATAGTCTAACATGTCCAAAAAACTTCAAAATTTTCAAATTCTTCTAATTCGAAGAAATTCATTTTTTCAAATTTATCGATCCAAACGTAACTTAATATTCGTGGCTCAAAATGTTGAGGCCTTTACTTGGGCGCAACGCGAATCTAAGTTATCCTAGCTATATATACAAGTTGGTTCCATGTCTGAATATTTCTTTATTAATCTTTTCGTGAAACAGTCCAATTTATATAAGGTTGGAGTCCAAGTTAGGTCGAAGAGAGTCTCAATTCTGGAATGTGTAGTGTGGTTGTCATGAAATTAATTATATATATATATATATTAGTGTTAGAGGCAATTTACAAAAGGAGTCAAGATTAGTCGCAAGCACACGCAAATCCAAACGATAAGACACATAAGAGACGCCCAACTTTCTGCACCTACACACAAAAAGCTTAAATATAAGGGGGTAATGTTTGTCCTCCTCATCAACTACATACAATATTAATAATAATAATATGCACAAATTGTCTCTATTAAGACATTCTACTTAACACGCATGTCTTCATTCTCAACAGGTCAGATTTAAACAGGGATGGCCCCTCCCCATCTTCATCTTTCTTTTATTTTCTCCTTTAACTAATTAAAGAGACACACACAAAATGACAGATGCCAAAAATTATGTGAAACAGATGGTTTTTAGATTATTCACTAATTAATTATGTAACTAGAAAATCAAATTTAAGAAATCCCTGACATTAATGGTTTGATTTAGATGCAAATTGGACATTTGAAAGTTTAGTATCCTTAAACAATTGTCTGCATACAGTACACTCCTCCAAGTCTCAATAAAATATATAAGTCTTTCTTTTCGACTCTTACCTAATAATTCCTCATAAAAATTATAATTAATTATTTTGAAAGGATGGGAAGAGGAAAGTAACTACTTAGACCAGCTTATAAAATTAATTTAATATTAATTGTGCACTAACCATATCGTCAACGTCCAAAGATTTTAGGAGATTTTGAAAATATGTGTCGGTAATTTGTGAGCATAGAATAATCATAATAATATTGCATATAGATTTTAGTAATATGGTACGACAAAATTTAGGTGAACCAGATAATTATCGTACACTTAAACTAATCAGTATTATATATATATGTTGATTGAGTAATTAGAGTTTTCACTTGTATTTTCATCAGCACACTTCAAAGATAAGCGCAATTAAGTTTAACAGAGTTCTCAAGTGGAGGGATGCAAGTTTGCTGTTGAAAATTACCATGCAGTGCGTGCAAATGTGTGTTTGCGTGCCTGATGAGCTTCTGTGCTTTAGTGGTGAATTATTTGTTTCATTTCCTGTCGCTGTGTGTTTGGCCCACCAGGTGGCTGCTGCTGTTTGGTTGGTTGATTCATTAAATTTTGATCTTTCAGCAATAATTAATCGATTGAATTAACATTACTTTTCTTGACGAAAGAAAGAATACCTGTAGATTTCTTGACAATTCATGTTCTGAATAGACAGTGTCACGTAGATCAAGCCACGATGGACACATACACATTTTATCACTTTCTACTTCATTTAATATCTTGATTGCTTTCTATCATTTCGACTCAAAAATGACTTAAGCATCAAAGAGTCAATTAGCCTAACAAGCTTCTCTTTTTCTCAAAATTCATATTACTTATCAAGGTAAGCACAAGAAGCTCGTGTCACAAGACCTCAAGCGAAATTGCTACATTTGATCTGGATTAAAATAGTATGAAATCGCTTTTCATCAAAAGAAAAAAGAAGGGATGGGTAGTCAAATGTTAATTGGTATTAGTTCAAAATCCAATTAATCAAACCCAAAAATATGTTGATGTCCAAAGAGAATTAGGGTTGAGGAAATACTAAACTAAATTCGAGTCTAATTTAAACAGAAGCCCAACACACATTGTTCCTAAACAGGCCTGTGCAAAGCCCAATATCCTTAATTAGTAGCACAAAAGAAAGAGCAAGGCCGGCGCAGTGAACGAGAAAACACTGTCTGCCACCCTTTATCATGGAAATACGTACAACTGCCTGCGCGCAGTATGTTCCTTTCCGTCCGTCTGCCCTTAACCTTTTTCTCACCCCAAAAGCTTGACATGTTAATATTAAAGTGGTAATTGGAGAGTCTTTGTCTATTAAGCGCCCTCATCGCATGCATAGGGTATTAATTATGAATGAGTTGGTGGCTATATATACGTACGTACTTTAGGTAGCCATCTTTTTCCACCCAAATTTGTGGTGAAAGGCTTAACTAATACTAAATTGGAAATTCGTGGACCATATTTTGTCTGTTTAATTGATAATTGATTGATACTTAGTTACAATTTCATATGTTTAATTAGTTTAACGGAAAATTACTATATGCACCAAATCGAGATATAAATTTTAATTTCCATCTCTTCATATTGTATATACATTGAAGAGGATTGATCAAATGTTAATATACATCGGTTCAATTAGTACAAATGGACAATTTTCAATTAAATTATCATAGGTATCGGTTCTCTTTTAAAATTGTATTGATGGATATATTGCAAGTAATTCTCTAAATACCCTATGATTTTGATTGTTCATATGGCCTGGCCTTGCAGCAGTCGAACTCCTCAAGCCCTAGAGATCGTGATGCTTCCATGGAGCGATAGGACCGGAACTCTATCTAGCGGGCCAAGGCGATTCCAAAGGTGCGCTAGTTCGCTTGGAGGTGCTCTCATGCAGTGCTGCGCACTCAAAAAGGCCTACGCTGCCGAAGAATCAAGGTGGATGGAGTGTGTGCCATGTGTGGAGGCGTTGAGGAAGGCCTGTAGCACGTTCTAGCCAACTGTCCCTTCGCACGTCTGGTATGGGTCCATATCACATATCATGTGTGAAAGACTGGTTTAGGAGGGCGTCACGGGATACTTGATTGAGGGGAGTTCGTGGCATTCCTTACTGTGTTGGTTGCTTTGGACTAATCATAATGAGTGTCTATACGGTGGTGGAGAGGCGGACGCCCAAGCCCTTATTTGCCACGTGCTGCATCCACTTAGTTTGGGTGGTGTTTGCACTTAATTATATTTTCCGGCTTATTCCAGAATTGTATTTAGTCCGTCCAACTGCTCTTGCAATTGTATGACATTTTTAGCTTAGTTAGCTGCACTGATATATATTCGTCTTAGCTTTCTTCTGGAAAAAAAGTTCGAAATCACCGAAATATTTTATAACAGATGGAGAGGGAAAGATTCAAATAAAAGAGAAAATATATATAGAAAAGCCGAAGAGCAAGAAAGAAGCCACCAAAAAAACAAAATCTCTGGAGCATTAACAGTACTAATTAAGTGGTCGTTGCTTAAAATTATACCTTGTTTGTATCCACTCATTGCATAAGAATTAGATAAGTTTAACAAGAAAGCTCGTGTTGGTTTCATCTACATTTCTGACTTTCATTTGATGAACTGTTCTAGAATGTCATAATTACTATATTTAAATCTTAAGTGCAGAATGACTTGAGCACTATAGACTTATAACATAAGATAATCCCACCATTGGCCCTTACCTTAGAATTAGATTCCAAATATTTATATATGTCCAACATAAATTTTAAATTAACAACCACAATCATTTCGATTGGCATTTCTTTTTTAATTCGTTTAATAGTTAAGTATAGGATGCATCCATAAATTAATTCAAACACGAGAAATTTTAATTTGGACACGATTCGATCAAATTTGAATTTATTATGTGGCATATACTTGCAGTACGACAAATGTACAATTTAATTAATCAATTATATAGCAAATATATATCATACTTGCTTTGTAATTAATTTGATTGGACCAAATCTGATCCAAACAAATTTTTTTTATAATTACATATACATACGTACAAAAATATTGCCTATTATTCTCACTTCACTTGGCGCCGGCCTTTCAAGTACGTACCCAAGGATTCTTAACTTTGAGCTCATGGCCATATGTATATGAAAGCAACAAACCAAAACCATTTGTTTCCTAACTTTGTATATCAAAGTAAATAATTAGGTGGCTATAAATACCGGAGGCCTAAAGGCAACAGCTGAGTGTTTTTTCTGGCCCCGATCAGGAAAACAAATAGGTATCAAGAATCTGAAGAATTAATTATGGCAAAGGAAGAGCAAAGTCGCAGCAGGGAGCAAAGATGGACTCTCCAAGGAATGACGGCGCTGGTCACCGGCGGCACCAAAGGAATTGGGTAATTATATCCTTCATAAGTTACTGCAGATTTGTATATAATCGCTGCACTGATTTTGTGTGTGTGTGTGTGTGTGATTTCAGATACGCGATAGTTGAAGAGCTTGCTGGATTCGGTGCTACGGTATATACTTGTTCGAGAAACCAGGCTGAACTTAGTGAAAGGCTTAAAGAATGGGAAGGCAAAGGGTTCAAAGTGAAGGGTTCTGCATGCGACTTGTCCTCCAGCCCGCAACGAGAGGAGCTCATCCAAAGTGTCTCCGCAGCCTTCGATGGCAAGCTCAATATTCTTGTAAGTAGTTTCATTCACATTTCTACAACTATAATTAATTGCCAGCCGACTGTGGCTGTGTTTCTTTTCCATTTCTAATCACATTTTTCCCGAATTCTTCACCACGACAAGTTTCTTCTGAATTCCGGAAAATAATGCATTTTTGCAGTCAGGTTTTTCGTTGATTAGTTCATACGAATTTTTTCTTTGGTTTTTTTCTGTGTTCAAACATTAACATTAGGTGCGTGTATTGTTGAAATAAAGTGGTAAGATGAAGCCAAATTAAATTAGAGTTGAATTTAGGGAATATATCATTAATTTCCATCTAGCTGTATGGTTTAGTTGGGGATGGGGACATCAACACTTAAGGTAGATAGATGTCTTTTGTTGACAAACATAACATGTAAAATAATTATCGTATAGGAACTGAATGAGACTACTGACAATGTATATAGAGTTAGCGATGTAAGAAAGTTCAATTCGCCGGCCCAAGAAATCTCATTACATGAATAAATTATTTTGTAGGTGACTTCACCCTCAGTTTCTTATTACCGATTACTCTCTTAAATTGGTAAACTCAAAAACAGGTGACTTCATCAGTTGTTGTCTACCAACAATATATAAATACTACACTCACCCAACCTCATCTCTTCTTCATTTCCTTCGCAATCCCCTTGTATTCTTGAATTAGAGGATGTCTGCCTGAGCTTATAAGCTCTTTAAAATATTTTATAAGATATTTGAGAGTTTATAAGATCCAATAAAGTGTTTGGCTAATTTTTTTAAAAAAAAATCTTATAAGATCTCAAAATAAAATGTTTTGGATCTTATAAGCTTTTTAAAAGAAAGTTAATTTTCCTAAAAAGATCTTATAAGTTATATAAAATTAATATATTATAAGACAAAAGTATCTCTGTATATACACTCTCCTCACTCACTCTTTCTCTCTCACTCACACACACACACACAAAAACACACTTTTTCTCTCTCTAGAATTTAAAAAAACTTTTTTATTATTTAATTTTACTAACATTCAAAAAAGAAAAAAATACTCAATTATTTAATAAATAAATTATTATAGTTAAATAAAAATAAGACTGGTATTGATATTATATTTACTGAAAAATATAAAATTTAAGATATTATAAATTATACGACTATAAATAATTATTACATAACAAAGAAAATATAAACTATATGTCTAAATTAATATTCCACCAGCATGCATGTACATATATATTATTTTTATTCAAAAATATAGGTAATAATTCGATATTTTTTTATTGTAAAAAGATTATCTATTAAAATTATTTTGAGTTAAACTAACGAGTAGTATTTATAAAAGCGTTTTAAAATTCTTTTGAAGCAAAATAAGCCAAGAAATAATAACTTATTAGATTTTAATAGTAGCATTCACATTTTAATCATTTTACCAATAAAAGACCTTATTATGCCAAATAACGTAACATCTTATAAGATGTTTTCACATCTTATTTATTCAAATACTTTAAAAGCTTATTTTTAAAATAAGATCCAACATATATGTGTACGTATTTGTTTATATAAGTGTGTGTGAGAGTGAATAAAGATAGACGCTAGCTTACACAGTCGTGGACCGTCATTTGTTATATTTTAAGCTGCTTATTACGCGTCCGAATCACTTGAAAATCTTGCTAGTTTTAATTAATCATACACTTGGCTTATTAAAGCATAATCATAAATTAATTATAAGAGTCACTGTTTTGATGAGCTGAGTATACAGAGGAACAGGCTGTTTTGGAATAAGCACACCGTACGTGTATATAAGTTGTTGTTTAGTAATTTATAAGAAATAGTTATCAAGTGTTTGTTAAAACTTAATTAGAATGAATAATAGGTAGGTAGGTGCCGGAATAACTACTAGCTGAATTGATTAATATATATATATATAGGTGAATAATGCTGCAATGAGTCTGCTGAAACGAGCTAGTGATCATACGGCTGAAGATTACAGGCGTATAATGGAGACGAACTTGGAGTCCCCATATCATATCTGCCAACTGGCTTACCCTCTTCTTAAAGCATCTGGATTGGGAAATATCGTCTTCATTTCTTCTGTTGCTGGTGGAGTTGCACTCCCTGCTATTTCTGCTTATGCTGCATCTAAAGGTCGCTCTACCTACGCCCATTAATTTAATTATTATTCAATATTTTAATTTGCATCATTAATTAATTTATGTATGTATGCATCTGTGGGTTAATTGTGATTAATATTTGTTATCTCTCAGGTGCCATAAATCAACTCACAAAAAATTTAGCATGCGAATGGGCTAAGGACAACATTCGCACCAATACTGTAGCACCATTTGGAGTTAGAACCTCCATCCTCAAACCTGTATGATTCCTCACATCATCTCAATTATATATATTTAATTAGATTTATTTTTTATTTTTATTTTTATTTTGATCATCCTCATCAGGAGGACATAGATCCATCAATTCTGGAAATGTTTATCCCGTTAATGGGTCGGACTCCTATTGGACGAATAGCAGAGCCTGAGGAAGTTTCTTCGCTGGTTACATTCCTTTGCCTTCCGGCTGCTTCCTACATCACCGGACAGGTTATTTATGTCGATGGAGGATTTACGGCAGGCAGCTTCTAGCTGGCAGACTTTGCTGGATTTAATTACTTGATTATATCAATCCTGGATTTTCAGTTTGTGAAAATAATGCATGTTACATGATTTTTTATGCCAAGATATGTAAATTTTTAAAAGACTGTTATAGTGTTTTAATTTGTGGCATCAGCTTCTTACCATTTGCATGCCGTATGATGTAATTAATTAAACAACAACTTCCGACTGAGAACAAGTGAATATCAATTTCCTGGATCTTGGTTGTGGTACTGATAAGGGAATAGCAAAATTTTGCCTGAAAATAGTCATGAACTGATTAAACACTATTTGGATGTTGATGAGGAAGAAAGAAAGAAACACCATTACCAATTATTAGAAAACGTTCTTGATAGATATATATATATATAAAGTAATCCTGAACCGAGAAATAGGACTGACATGCACGGACAATAATAAGAAATTACAAAAGGAGTGAGTGCCTTGTTCCACTCCAAACCCACCTTGCTCACCCAAATTCTGGGAATCTGCAAACATGAAGCATGTCCGACATAATTTTACATTGACAATGGAACAATAATCAATGTTATATATATATATAGAGAGAGAGAGAGAGATCAGAATTTTATTATTTTTTTAATGAAATAAATCTTTGTAAGTTATTTTATATATTAAAAGATTAATAATTAATTTCATTAACTGCAATAATTAAATTACTAAGTTCCATTCGCTTTATGAGATATAACAATATTATGAGAAATTTTAACAAGATGCTTGTGCGAGGTATTATACTAGCTACTAATAAATAAGACCTTATGACATTTTTTAAAAAAAATAAAAAACACTCGTTTTTTTTATGATTTTGAAATTTTTTTCACCATTAAAATCCAAATGATACTGCACAAGATCAATTAGCCCGACGGGAAAATAAAGAATTCGCAAAATTGAGAATGATGGGCTTTACTATTAATTAAAAAAGAAAAAAAGTGATGGATGTCTGATTACGGAGAGACAACACATACTTTTTCGATAGATTAATGATGCCGAGTTCCGGACACCAGCAATTTTTCTGCAGGAAAACGCATTAGGAAACGATTAATAAATAAGCTGGCAGAGTATTGGTGTTTGCGGATGTGTAGATTAAAAAAAGTGAAGACAAGTGTGTAGTATCAAAGATTTCTTGCTAGCTTTTGTAGTTTACAATGCTGGGTTTGTCTGAACTGTAACCCATATAACGTATAATATATGATAGTCGATAGGATTATCAAATTGAATTTAGCTTTTTGCATGCCGATTTGCTGTACCTGCTTATGTATTTGAATTGAGTTGAACTTTCTTCGTTCTTGGATAAACTGTCAGTGGAGAAGAGAACCTCAGTTTTATTAACATTACAACACGTGCCTTGGATTTCTGTAGCTCCAACTTTCCCTTTCTTCAAAGTTTTATACCATTTGGATTTGTCTTTGTATGCAAACATGACTCAACAGTAGTTTATATTTGATAATGGAATTATAAAAGTTTTGAGATATATAGCGATCAGAGCATCCTTCTTGTTAGACTACTCTGGGCGTGAAGTTATGGCTAAGTGGATAATTAAGGAGATGTTCTCATTGTGTAGCTAGTAGTATCTAAATGGATTACTCAAATCCATTAAATCTTTGAAAAAGTCGCCTGTCGTCAAATACGACGACACTGACCTCTCTGTACACAACCACCTTGTAAAAGAATTGGCTCACATGAAAGAGGTTTTTCCAGAATGCAACATTGCTCGTCTAGCGTACAGACATTTGTCTTCCCATGGTAATATCAGCTGGGTTTCTTGTTTCCAACACATTCTAAATGATTATGTTACAGCTCAAACTAACAATATTGATCCCAATATCATACCAACACTGCATATGACTATACAGCAGAATCCTACAATCAGAACTGAAAGGCTTAAGTCTTGATTGAGACAGGCAGCCGACTTTGTTGCAACAGTTGCATCAGTGGCCAAAATATATCCAGGCGATGGAAGCTTCCTGACGTCTGCATGGAAGGACATTGGGAATATAAGATAAGAAATGTAGCATTATTTATGCAATATAATGAAGGTTTCTAGTTATTTTGCCTTCAATCATATTATTTTCTAATCATGTGCAACTTATGTTTTGTAAGAAAGCAATACCTCAACAATGAAGCGGGCCCATGAATTATCAGAGCTTCTTTCCATCACACCTTGGAGGATAGTTAATTGCAGACGATGAATCGCATCAGCAATTTCCAGAAAGCGACCATGGTCAGGACACAGCATCTGGTTAAAATACAAGTCATCAAGAAGCAATTGAATCTCACTAGTCTAGTTCATAAACATCAATTGATAGAATGATGAAATGAACTTGCTTTTCTGCCTTCTGAAAGACAAAAATACCTCTATGAGCATGTGTCCAGAGTGTTCGAGATCTTTCACAACTATGGGGCAAAACTGTTGGTCAGTTCCCAATTCTATAGCCCAGCTTTTCCCGTTCTGATGGCCGTAGTTGACTTCAGCTGTTCTCGTCGCCTTTTCATCAGCTTCCTGAGAAGAAGTTCAGAATTTCATCTCTCCATTAGTTCTTATTTGTCAATCGCGTGCAAAACAATGAGTCGGGTAACAAAATTCTAGATGATGGTAAAAGAGGGTTTTCAATTTTCCAGCCTTTTTATGTCCATGTGCTTTCTTTTTCTTTTCTCCATATAAACTCTGTCTTTTCCATTGACAGCATTGTAAGTACAGTGTGCGTAAAATCTTATCTTAGTGGCCTGTCTAAGCTGCAATTGGATAAGCAATTATTGAGAATATTAGCAATTGCCATAGTATTTCCATGCATCTCTGCTCGGATTTCGCCTCTACAAAACTGAACAAAATGCCCTGACTAGTATGGATCCCAGAAACAATCTTTCTTTTATAAATATAATAAAACACCACTTTTAGACTTGGTATTAACAATTTTCTGGAGGTTTCTTTTTGTTGATTCCCCACCCCAACAGTGCTCAAACACGGTGGAGAACAGCATATTCATTTTGCCAAAGAAACATGATCATTTAACACAAAATACTCTCAAGAAAATTGAATGCATAAACAGATGCTATCTTGGCATGCAGGTACAGGGTTCTGGAATAAACTTACCTCTTCAAGAACTTGGTGTCTCAATTTATTGGCCTGATTGGTAACATTTCTTAAAAAGAGCATGTGCTTTATGGTCTTATCAAGGAGTCCATCAATGCTACACTGCACGCAAAGTAGAAAACACAACAATAAGCACTTGAAAAGATGGAAGAAAGGAATAATAAGGGAATACTCAAATGCAAATAGCACCCACCTTTTCAGTGCTTGGGACAAGCTCCCGTAGCTCCTTGATCCGGTCTTGAATCAACTGTCTATCCCGTGGTCTAGACCTTTGATTATCCCCTGTGTGGGCCTTTCTCTTGTTGGTAGTTGATAGTCTTGACAATCTCCCGGAGTTCAGGGAACCATATCCTTTTCTATGTTGCTTCTTATCAGATAATGCACAAATCTTGCTTTCAACTGAGGATGCTGCAGTATCTATTCCCTCAGTGATAAATTTGGATGTCAAGAAGTCCCACTGAATTTTATCTTCTTCCGCTGGCACACAGTGTTTGGTTTGATCATGTTTTCTTGAGGACGCCAAATCTTTTCTCAAGGACATACCCACCGAAGTAACATCAGATTTGTTAGATGAATCATCATCAAGACTGCTGGATGCATTAGCAACAACAGCTTCTAAGAGGTGTTCCACATCCACTTCTTTCATAAGAATTCCAACAGACTCCACTCCTGACATACCATAGGAGGGCTCTCTATCACCAACTGAGCGGCAAGCTACATCATGACCTATGGATGTGCCATAGGTATGTTGGTAAATGTCATCCTCTACAGCCATTCCAAGTGCTTTGTACAGTTCACAGTCCACAGGAAAGCTGAAATAGTCACTTCCATTCTCACAAATGGTGCCATTGAAGTCAATGCCTACAAGAGTTGGATCAGTTGCACCTTCCTCAAAGTTAAAATCCATCAATTCATTCATGAAATTCCCGTACATTTTCCTTTCAAAGTCGTCACAATAAGGGCCAGCCCTTAATATTTCTTCATGATGAAAACATTTTAAAATCTCATTTTCAGTTATGAAGGATTTGTTATCTTCACATCGCAGCTCACATGGTTCAGCTACATGAATCATACCCAAAGATTGGTGCCTAAATTCACTTTCAATCACATTTTCAAGAGTGTCTGCCTCCTCCTGCACAGATGTGTTGCAAAAATCTTGGACCATGGGAACTAGTGTCATCTGATGATCAAACATGTCGCAATCTTCTGCCCTGACAGCATGAATGGCACTATTACCCTTCAATGCTTTCTCCACGGTAATGGTTGATGGTTCATCTAAAATTTCCATGAAAGGAGACATAGGGGGAAACTGCTGAAATGAATATCTCCAGTCACATCCATCAGGTTTCCCATGGGTCTCAAACTTAACTTTGACGTGAGCAACTAAAGCTGGATCTTCAGCTACCTGATTCATTCATTATCAAATTGAATTTTAACAAGGCAAGCACTACTGAACTCAACGTGCCCACACACAAAGAGGACAGAGACAACAAAGGGACAGTCAGACAGGATTCCAGCACCGGGAGACACTAATTTGACTTCAGAAACGAGAAGATAGATGACATTTATTAATTAGTCCATGATCCAGTTATACACCATAAACTATTTGTGGGTCATGAAAAATGTAATAGGACTAAAGAAATAGACTATAAAACCAAAAAAATTTAGAAATTTAGAGGGGGGGGGGGGGTGGTGAAATATCAATGTTACGAAAACAGAATACGAACCATTTCTATAGATCCAAGCTGTAGAACCCCGTGCGGAATTACAGGCAAAAGCAATATTGTCTGCACGCATCGCAATAAAATTCATCATGTGTTAATTTTAAGTGTTTATTTAACTCAGCAAAGACTTAAACCATGCATAAATAACTCAAAGCTGTAAAAAATAAAATGTGATATCAGAAGCACAGCAGAGAATATAAGAAAAGGCCATCATCTAATTTTCTATTTGCTTACTTTTATGCCAGCAGCAAATTGAAGCAGCCATTCATCTGGATACTGTTAAAAGAAGAAACTGATAAGAGCCTGTTTTCATACTTAAACAACAAACTAGAAGCATAGCCAGATTGCAAATTTTGATCCAGATACAGACCTCAGGGGCTAAAACGGAATTGAACACATCAGGTGCTATGTTGTCTGCATAAATCCAGCGAGTGTTTCCTGTAAAAGCAGCTTCTCCAACAACCCTGTTTATTGCACAACAAGAAGATAGTTCATAACATAGGATGGGCCTTCTCTATTTAGTTTATGGTCTATTCAACTAACTAAATCTTGGTTCAATGTTAACCATTTTCACTCGACACATGAGCTCTGAGCAAGCTACCATGTATATATATCCCCTTCTCATCGCTGAACAAAGGTCATTCAGCAACATACTTAGAATCAAAGGGAGTGTCAGTAAGGGACAACAATGGGGTTCAAAAACCAAGTATGCTGTATAATCTGACAACCATTTGTTTGGCCCACTAACAATTTGATTTCAGTAATTCATCCCAAAAAATGTAACTTATTTTACAGGACACTCAAGGTCCTAATCACTAGATGTCAAAGCCCATTTCCTGCTGCACCATACAAATCAAGTGAAAAGGATCCCAACTATCTGAAAATAATGGTTTCTTCAAGGTTTTCCATTTCTCTTCTAAAATATATTATCCTCTATTCCTCTCTAACCAAGTTTACAACTTAGTTCACAATGCTGAGTGATCAAATGGCTTGTGACAACATACTGAAAACTCTCACATCTGGGTTGTGATGAAGAAAGAAAAGTTTCAAGCGCCATCAAAAGACAAACAAATGATAATGGACAAACCCATCCAAGCCTAGTTAAACAAAAAGGTATTAGACAATACAATAAGTAAATAAAATGAATTGGGTAACATAAAGGATCTCCCTTTCCCCCTCCTCAAATAATAAAATGCATTCCGTTGAAAAGAGGGATGAAGTTTACCCTTTTCCCATTACATGAAAAGCACTTGACATTTCTGCTACTGCAAGTCCAACTGAATATTCACCGGGAGCGGACAATATCTTATATGACTTTTCAAAATAGAGAGCATCTGGACCCACCATGGGATCTCTCAGCCCCAGATTGTCAAAGAAACCATCTTCCCATTCCAAAACCCTGAAATGGAAGGTCATTTGACATTTTAGATAATTTAAACTTTTGAATTACCACAAAAGAATAAAAAAAAAAGCATAACTCTGTCTCGAACAGAAACAGACATAATAAAGCATATGCAAGACTTTCTTTTTCTTTTTCCTATAATAGACAATTAAACATAAAAATTGAGACAAGAACCCGCTGTGGAATAGAACCGACTTTGCCCAACAAACGCTTAATTTAAAACAAAGAGAGTAGATTGATATAGAAAATGCAGGTAGAGATTTGACTTACATTTCATGTTGATGCTTAAGCTTCCAAAACACAGCATAATTCCAAGGAGAATTACTGCAAAGACTTTGGAGAAATGATCCCAAGAAACTCATCCCCATGGATTAATATGTTATGAAAAGAAATAAATACCCAGTACAAGTTAAAAAGGCCAACCAGCTAAACCAAAAGAATTACTAACTCCCCCGATATGATCCTCGTCCTGCCTGTACAATCCGTAGACCAGCTCTTCGTTTCATTGGTGGCTCCATTGGTTTCAGTAAGTCCAACATTTTATATCTTCCCTTGACTATAACTGATTTTGATGTCACCGTTGTAAAGAATATTAAAGGAGAAAATTAGTTGGAAGACAGAACAGAGACTTTCTTGCCAGTAATCTCCATAATCTTGTAATTCAATGATTTACGAGAAAACTGAGTGATAGCCAATAAAAGCAGGAGGGATGCTCCAAATTGAATCACAGAAAACTACTAAGTACTGCTTTTGAGTGAGAAATGTAAGGAGCTCCAATGCAGCTTTCTGCAAGAAATATAAGAAGCACAAAGCTGTAACTGTTACAAAACTTCAGAACTGCAAAATTCACAGAAGAAATAGCTCAGAAATATAAAGAAAGATAAGTTATCAGAAAGAAAATTACAAATAGTCCTAACTAAACCAAAAGAGCAAAACAATGTTAGTCTCTATATGTTTCTACTCATATTATTAACCATAGGTTTTTGTTTCCTTTTCTATACCATAGCTGCTTTTGTTCTCCAATAAAATTTCTGTCTTGAAACTAGAGACTTTATTCCTGAATAAAAGTTGGATCAAATTTCCATAGCATATCAACCAAGTTCGCTAATTAAAACGGTCAGCATAAATAAATCAGAACCCAACAAGACACTTCACGCACCACTCTACAAAAAATTACACCCCCATGTTGAATTGTGAAGCTATTAAAAAATCTTCATAAACAAGACCTGGTCCAAAACCACAATTAAGGTAAAAACAATAATTCACCCGTTAATTTCATCAGCAAATGTGCTAACACTTGGTGATTCTATTCTGTCGCTCCTAATTCATCAACATCATACAAAACTGAAAAAGCAAAACTCAACTTAAACACTAACAAGAGCGGAACTTACAGTGAGTTGCAGTTCAAATGACAGAGTCGTGATAGAGTTCAAACTCATGAGCCTCCATTTCTGATAGTTCACAGAAGAGCAGAGATTTCAGGTCGATGCAACTGCAAAATGGGTCTGGATTTTGGAATGATACGAAAATCTAAAGGAACGAGGCGACGATGCCTTTTGCTTTTTGGTGGGAAGACTTTTTAAGAGCGAGCGAGCGAGCGACTGTTTATTTATAATTTAGAATTTACAATAATAATAATAATAATATATTTTAAAAAAGAAAAAGAAAAATTGGGCTGGTGGCCCAGTAGGTGAGTGGGCTATTGTTGATTGGGGAGAGGCCTTTTTATTCCCCTATCTTGTCGTTTTCCGGATTTCAAATATGTTCAGAGTTGGATTTAATGATTCCTCGGGAGGAGTGGGATTCCGCCCCCCACTTTCCTCTCCTCCGTTGAATTTACCTTCTTTTCTTTTTATTTTAATTTTAACAAAACAAAATAGGATGAAGAGCTGACTTGCGCTGCTGCTCCCGCCGCCTACTACCCACATTTTTATTATCCTACTAAAATACTTTCATAATTAAATTATTATTTCTTTTGCTTTATTCAAAAATACAAACTTCATCACTAGAGTTTGATTTCTATATATTTTGGTGGAGTTTGCTAAGTATATTTCAAATTATTACAACAAATTTATTTTATTGTAACAAAATAGTGATGTATTTATATAATAGTTGTGACGGGTTGTTTTTTAGGTAGCCATCACAAACTGTCTATAAAATTTTGTTTACATGATAAAATTAACGTTTCACAATAAAACATTATGAATTAATTTTCAAATCTAAATACATTTATTAATTTAAAATTAATAATATATTAATTTAATTTTTAAATTTAAATATATTGAATAATATAATAAATTACATGCTAATAAAAAAAGCAAAAAGTAGGCATCACAACCTAATAAAATGTCAAACAAGTAAAAGAGATGGAAATGGGATGAGGTACAAGCTGCAATTTTAGCTTAATTAATATGAGGGCATAATAAAAATAAATTGTAGCCGACTATCTAATAACTCAACTACACGAAACCTTCAACAAAATATTACATTTATTACTAATAATTCAAATAAATTAAGTCTTATATTTCATTAATTTTTTACTTGAGGTGTAAGACTATAAGCTAATAATTTTTAATTCTTTTATGTGGTTAATATCTGATTCTTTATTTTGAAAAAACAAGGAAGAAGAAGATTAAGACGAAGCAGGTTTTCAGATGAGTTTGATAAGTTGAGGGGATGTGAAGTGGCTCCTACCCATTGCCCTCCCATTTTCAAACTACATATCAAATCAATAATAATCACTATTCATTATTTTTCTGTTATAATATGTGATTTATTACATAATTCAATATATTTTAAATTTTAAAATTATTGTTTTGGTAATTATAATGAATAATAAATGAAGTGGATGATGCAACTGGATTCCTCCTGTTGTGGCCGGAAGGCTCCTTCAGTTGACCTAAATATTTCTTCAAATTTCCAGAATTTCACAATATGTAAGTAAATGATTGCCACTATTATTATTTATAAATAATTAATGACAACACATATAAATGTATTGTCAAATATCTGTCTCATTGATAATCTATATTGATAACTTAATACATAATTTTTTTTTACTATTAATTAATTATATCGCGACCAAATTAAATTATCATAGTTGAAAGTGATAATTTTAAAATTTAACACTTAATAATTTATTATTATTATCGAAGTGATATCAGTTCATCCAATAATAGGGTTCACCTTGTTGTTTATAGAGTGAGATACGTAAGGTCAGCGGCGGGCGGATGAGGACAGGATGGTGGGAAAATTCAACAACATGAACAAGACAAGGACAAAGACAAAGAGGGCAGTTGAGAGTGGGTGTTGGTCCGCCGAGCTGCTAACAATCAAGTACATCAACGCACCTCCCGTCCGCATCCTTCCCCTCCACCACCAACAAGAATCCCACTCAATCTTAGCCCAAAAATATAAAATTAATTTCTTTGGTTTCTGAATTTTTTTCTTTGAATTAGATCTTAAACCGAATTCTAATTAGTTTTATGAATTTTTATGGTCTGATTGGCTTAAAACGTGAATTAATGCTAGTTAAGACTGATTAATCATCCATTCACTTAATACTACCCAAATAAATAATACGAAATTTCACCTTAGAATCTAACTACACAAAACAAATTCAATGATTGGCGTACCAACTAATTATACAAAAAATGAATTAGATTAATTTTTTATTTCAATTAATATGCAGTATGTGTACAATAATATATATTATAATTTAAAATAAAAAATTCAATTCCCATGAAAGAAAAAAAAGAAAAGGACCTGTAGAGTCGGAAACAATAGAGAAGAGAAAGTAAAAATAAAAATCAATAGGGATGGGGGGGGTGTGGTGGTGTATGCATGATAGTAGTGGACCAATTGTTTGTATTTGTGTTTGGTAATTAGTGAAAAAGGGGTTTGGGAGGTCGGGACCCTATATTTTAGGGTGGTCTGCTTTGATTGGCAGATGCACAAGGAGTGTGAGTGAAGCCAACTTTAGGCCCAACATTATCATTGCATCAGCCATTCCAAAGACAAACCTTCAATCCTATGAACTCCAAATATTTACTGTAATAATTTCCATGTGGACCAACTCTCAGATTCATTACAACCAAATGCATTTTAAATTGTGTGTAACATTAATTTATTGTGCTAGCCAGCCTTGGTCGGTTTGAATTGAGGGTTTTTGACTGAAACACACCACAAGAGCAACACAAAGTCAAGTTTGTTCTGAATGTTGAAATTGATATTATCTGTAATTATTCATTAATTAATCTAAATTCTTATATAATTTCTTGATTGGGTACTTTTACATGTTGCCGTCTCTATTTATCTATCGTTTTGCTTGTTGATGATAATTCAATAATATCATGCGTTCCTAATATTGTACGACTCTTAAGATAGCATATATTTTGTGTTCAACTTTAGTGTTATTTCTTATCAGATTGATTTTATTACAATAAAAACGACAAAAAAAAGGGCATGCTTCATGTTTTATGTAGGATAAATTAGTGGTAATCCGTTGTACGTGACGAGTCATGACCCGGAATATAACCATCATGAAACTCAACGTTTATTAATTATTCCGACGGACAAAGAAAATAATTAGGCGGATGGATGAACCTTGCATTTTTCATGACAAATATTATTACGTATTACCAATACATGTATTACATTAATGATATCATATTCTTAATCAATCCTAACACAGAAGGCATGAACCAAATCACAAGATTCATAGGCGTAAGGATTTAGACACAATGCACCAAATAAAAATGAATGAATAGAACTC
>NC_026155.1:14231136-14267945 GCF_000512975.1 Sesamum indicum
ACACGGCATCTGATACGTGGTGCACTTTTGGTTGGGACCATGTATGAATGTACGTGTAAAAGGGTGGAAAAATAGGGAATTTTTGCCAGAAATGAGGAAAACATGAATGATGGAATTAAACTAGCAAGGCACAAGTGAAGTGAGACAAAGGGTTCGTCATGCGATTGGGCGTAAAAGGGCAGTAAGCATGCGTGTCTCCAAGTCAATCTTGCAAATGCTCCTCCAACAGTACTCGCCACTCGCCAGCACCTACCACACCACAGTTGGAAACAAATGAAAAGATAAAAAGGGACTTTCACTCACATGCTCCCGCTGCTTCCCGTTTCCGTGCAGCACGTCTGACAATTTGCTGACAATCACTTTGTTTAATTTAATTTTTAGTTTGATTTGTTAGAATCTGTTTCTTGGTAATTCATAAATTCACCAACATATAAGAAAATCAGAATACCTTCATAACTAATGTTCTGGTTTTTCAGAGATGAATTTTATCCTTAATGCGGATTCAGTGCTAGACTTTGTAGTTGAACATAATTTCACCATTTTGAGACAGCAAACCACCGATAAATGATTTAAATGGAGTCGACTCAAAGTCGAGTAATTTTTATATTTTTAAATATATTTTATTATTTTTGTGCTAATTGAATCATACTCAAACATAGTTTAAAAGTTCATCTAACCAAAAATTTTGTTCAAATTTGATTGATAAATCTAACAAATTAAGTCGAAATTAATTTTTATTAATTAATTGCAATCGAATCTCAAGTAATTTAATTTATTTTTCACTAGCGATTTGCATCTCCAGCTTCATTCAGTGAGCTTAAAAATCCAATCTGGGCTTCTTCTCCAGCAAACTGGCATTTTTGCTTTTTACATTGGCCCATAACTTTGTCCAGTGGACTTATATCACTTCACATAGATAGGCCCAATCCAAATTTCGACTCTTTCATTATGATTTATTTTCTAATAGGATATAAATATAATGACGGCATCTTTCTTCCTTACCTAACCTTCGTAAATTACAGAAATTCTTACTCAAATTAGATTTGACGAAACTAAATCAATCATATAACAAATGTAATATATTTTTTAAGTGATTGGTCATTCTTCTTGAACTGTACATTAACACAACAAGTGTGTGTGTTACTCTTATCATACAAGTGATTCAAATTTGACCAAATTCGATTGAACTAGAATTTTAAGACAAATTATATACGCTCCATCTCTAGTTTGCTGAATTTCAACTTGGGTTGAGGGAGATACCTTTTAGTAAAAGAATAATTTAGATGATGCAAGAAATGACTTCATCCCGGTGCCATACTAAACTTTAATTAAGTGGATATAATCATCAAGCAGTTGAGGCCCCAGATTTAAGTCAATTCAACTATAATAATTTAAACTTATTTTATTTTTCTTCTTTTTATTATTATATATAAGTGTGGTGTCACACTTGATATAAGATCAACGCCCCTTGTATTTCAATTCGGACCAAAACTATCCTTCTCCAACTTGTCCGTGACTTCCTCTCCTCTTCAATCTCTCATTTCTGACGTGTAGTATTACTAAAATATAGCTATTTTATTTTAACATTAATGGATTGTAATTATGTTTTGCGTCCCGTTAATTTCTTTCATAATAAGCCAAGATTTTAAATTGAGGGTGTTTGAATAATATTTTTTTCTAAAAGATTTGATACATCTTATAAGATATTTCTTAAATTCGTAATATATCAAATTTTATTTTAAAAATAAATTAATTATGTGTTTAAGTAGACTAAGATGATAGGGCTTGATAAATATTATTACAGCGACAATTTGGTATTTGTTCTAGAGGAGTTTATTAAATTTTAAAAATAAATTAAATAACTCTTTATTTTTTAGAAGAGTTTATGAGCATTAAAATCTTATTCTTGGTGTATAACGTAAAAAAACTTTCAGCTCCAATCAAAACAATGTGACTACTCTGCACGATGGATGGATCGATGACAGAGATATCGATGGCCTTCCTTTTTCAACTTTACTTAATTAGCAGTAATCATATTGGATCTAGTATATAGCAAGATTAATACGCATAATTAGGTGAAAACTCATTGTCCTAAAAGTTTCTTCTTCAAGACAGACAGACACTACACACCTCTCTTCATTATTCCAACCATAGGATTAAAGACTTGTGATCTATAAAAAGCATAAAACAATTCTGTTTTAGACTCCGTAGTTCAGCTGTCCAAGAAATGTAACATTCACACATAAATTTTTATGCTCCTCAAACATGAATCACATGACATTTCCGGAGAACTTGAGATTGATTCATTACCCTATCACAGAAGATATTGCTTATCTGTAACATTATCTATATATATTAATTCTATCATCACTCAGTGGGTGATCAAGTCTCGTTCGTGCAGGCATGAAGAAAATAACACATTAGCTAAATCTGATTCTTACAACTTTATTCTTTTCGAAATTCCTAATCCAGACAGTGACATATATTTGTGTACTAACATACGCGTGGCGCCCGTTGTTTTAATTAATAAATTAATTAATGGTCTAATGAAGATGCGGAAGATGTGTATACATTATTTTTTTGATAAAGAATTGAGCTATAGAGGTTAAATTATTTCTTCTTCAACCAACCAAAATATGATTAAAGGAAGGATTAGGGGCACTGGAAGAAAGTTTAAGAAAAGCATTATAGTGAGTGTAGGAGATAAAAATATTAGGGTTGGTGAGATGTAATGAGAATGTAGTTAAGATACAACTTTCAAAGAATGGTTTCAAAGGTTCGTGCGCAAGTGTCGATTTGCCTCCAAGCCCCTTTCCATGCTTAATGGTCAGCTTGTCTTAGCGTAAACAGCTAGGCTCCAACCCAACCCATTACGACACGTCATCAACCCCCCCCAACCCCACCCCGTAACCCCTTCCTTTTTAATCCGAGTTCAAACACACCCGTCACTGAAAAAATTACACACACAACACACACAAGGAGATAGAGAAAAATGGAGGGATTAATTCCATTTCTCTATAGAGCAATCATCCAATACAAAAATGGAGGAGAAGGGGTAACAGGGACATGGGGAAGCGAATCGCCGTCAGCTTCGTATATGAGGCTTCCCGGTGACTCAGGGCGGTTTTCCACTTCCGATATGCAGCTTTTCCGACCAGCTGATTGTAGCTTCTCCGCCTGTTCACCGACTCATCGCGCCGCCACCAAAAGGGTTGTTCAGTCGTCGGGGCAACACCAGTTGATTAATTCTTGCCGGGCTGTGAAGTGATGATGATTGAGACCAAATATTACAAGTTACGTACGTGCCTAAGGAAAGCCGAGGGCACGTAAAGTTTCAAGTCGCCAGGTGGTTTCCATAATTGTAATAATAATTAAGCAACTTTCCTTTTCTTCCTCGATCATGGTGATTTCTCAGTCTTGATTGTGTGCGTCAACATGTTTCATACTACACGTGTATATCTTTGGTTTGTGGAAAACCAGAAAGGGTCCACATACACAACATATACTTGTGTTGTGTATTCTGTAAGATGTCAAATTGTAGAAAGTACATATGTTTGTGTAAAAAGTGCAAAGGAAATTAATTAGGTTGGTGTGGTTATTGCATCATTCTTTAATCTTTTATGTTTCGCCATACAATTATGTTTCTTCCACTAGCGAAGCACGCTCCATTGCATCTATAATATAAATTTTTATTACATTTTACTGCATTAAGTGAAAGTAATATATTAAGATCAAATGAATAAATTATCAGAATTAATAAAATCAGGTAATTATCTTGAATGTGTTTGAAGTTTTAATATTGAATGCATTCTTTAAACAATTAATTACTAAACATATATATGTATATATGTAATAAACATATAAATCGCCTGTCCAAAAGGAAGTAATATTTTTTAGGACAGAGGACTTACCATTTTCAATTAACTAGTGTCCAAAATGTGATTTTGCTTCAAATCAGATTTGATTGAATCAAATAAATCACATAATAAGTTTGATATATTTTTTATGTGATTGATCATTTCTTCTTTATACGTGAATCACACGACAAGGGTATTAGATTTACTATATAATTGGTTTTAATCTAATTAAATTATGTTTCAATTAGAATTTTCCACTCAATCTGAGTTGAATATATTCATTTGTTTAATAACTTAATTTTCCACAAGGTAATATTTTAATTACGTTGACGAGGAATTTTCGGACCCTAGCTAGTTGGTACTGAGGGTAAGACAGGTCTGTTCTAAAGATTGGCATGCCTTTGGAGACAGGTGCCACTTGATTCAATATTGTCTTCCCAACAAAATATGTCTGTTCATTGTTATTTGATTTCACCACAACCATATATATATATGTGCACGCTGTCCAAACATACACAAACTAATATTAATTCATTACAATTATTTCAATTAAGTATAATATTTCACTGTTGCTTATTATTATCAAAATTTGAGGAGGTCTCGACTTGCACTCCATCATAAATGGATGGTCAAAAAGTGCCCAATTTTCCCCGAATGAACTATTAATGTCTAAACGTCTCTCTCAAAACACTATTATTGTAATTGTCTACAAGTAAGATTTTGGTTATTTTTGTATGAACTGATAAAACACTCCCCCAAACCCGATCACATGATCCTTCTATCTCTTTTTGATAGAAAAACGACGTACTATAACTAAAAGAACTTAAAAAATAGAGCCTGCAAGTTGATTTATTGTCACTAATGATCATGTTTTAGTCTATTGGTCAAAATTGAGATACCATGAATAAGTTTGCATTCATGGATTCGAATTCCACCAAACGTGTGGATATTCGTTTAATTTAATATGATATTGTAATAGGTACTTATAATCTCATTTAACGTGAATTTATTGATCGAATTGATGTACTTTCTCAATTTATTCATATTAGTGTAATTATATAATAACCACTTGTACATAATAATTAGCTATAATCAAACTATTAAATATATAAAAGCTCCCTACGTAACTTGGTCAAATAATTAACTGAAAAGAATAGCTTGGGTGGCAATTAGACGAAACATAAAGAAAAAACTATATATACAATCCCAAATAACATTAATTGTTTATTATGCAATTTATAAATATATATATTTGGGGTCAATAATACTTTGTTGTAATGCGTAACCAAGGAACTGGTTGCTCATTAATATATAATAATTTAAATAGAAGTTTTAGATTAAGGGGAATGGACGACTGACATCAAATAATTCAAGCAAATTTAATATTTTATTTTTGGATTGAAAATTAATTAAATCAACATCAACCCCACCAATTAGATTAAGGGTTTGCTTATCCTTTTCTAATTTCTTTCAACAAATTTATGATTCGTGACTAATTTATTGAATACATAAAAAATTAATATTTATTGATCAGTATATTGTTATTTCTAAATCAATAAATATATATATTTAAATGAGATAATGGAACAAGACGTTATTATTTTAAATAGGCTATATATCGATATTCATGAAACTTCGACCCATTCTTATTTATGATTAAGTTTCCACCTTACTTCTCGAACGTGAACTCAGTAACATGTAATCTACTTTTAAGTTGTACTCAAAGCTTTAATTATCTCTATCTTCCGCCAATTTTAATGTATGTCACACAGATTTAGGACTAATTATCTACATTATAACAAATTAAATTGACAATTGGAAGTTAATTTATGATTTCTCACGTGAAAAAAGTTGTTTATGAGAAAAAAAGAAACGGATCGAGATCATATTGCAATAGATAAATCTTTTCTTATGAATATTACTTGTAGAAACAAGACTTCAGTAATGATTTTCTGGGGACTGCCCACAATTAATATTTCCCATAAGTTGAGCTTTAATTCGGATTAATTAAGAAAAGTTAGCCACCAACCAATATAAAATTCTGTCAGCATGACCTGTAAGGTTCTAGATTGATCGGGCTTATGAGCACTTGTTTTCCACCACCACTGTTAAAAACAGATACATACATATATATATATATATATATTATGAATCGTGGAGAGTTAAATGCATTTGTATCTTATAATTTAAATTATTTAGTATTTTTGTTCTTTAATCTTCTAAGGTAGTATTTTGGTTAGACGTTGTCTTAGTTTTGTGATTTCAATCTTTTTTTTAATACAAGATTCAACCTTCTTACTGAAAAATACAAGTACATCTTATGCGATCTTTCAAAGTGACTATTGTTTCTATTCGGACATTTTTGTCGGGCACTTCTGTTCATTCACTTTTTAGTGTAGTATTTTGGTCTTATATTTTTTTAATTTTTATGATTTTACCCTTTTTGTTTTGGAGTTCGCCCTTCTTGCAAGTGAAGGTGAACTCTGGCAAAAAAAATGATAAAATTGCAAGAATTAAAAAGATACAAAACCAAAAGGTATTTTAAAAGGTTAAAGGACGAAAAATTAAATGAGCTAACTTGCAGAACAAAAAATAATATATTTAGTCCGATCTTTACACTGTAAATATATTAACAAATTACAGCAATGGATGTATCATTTATTACCAATATCTAATTATAACATTCATAACTAAACAATAACAAATATTATAACAAATAAATAATTACTAATATTATAATAGATTAACGTCTATATATATGTGTGAATTTGAACTTATTTCTTTATAGTGATGGAGTTCCAACTTTAGACGGTATTGATAGAGTTAAAAAATTCAATAAACAGCAGATTTAATTATTACACATGCAACATTAGAGGTAGTGGGTGGGTGGCAACTGAACAGGGGCTTCCTGCTTGGGGAACCTAAATCAAAGTTGAGGGACTTGGATCTTGTTTCCATAACTAATCAAGTACTATACTAATTATTAATTAGTAACTCCAAAAAATTATAACCAGAACCCCCCAAAACCCACATTGATAAAATCATTTCCACAATGCAAGATTTACTACAAATATCAATATGAAAACATCCATCACATGAAAGAGCCAGCCATTGTATATATGTTGATTACTGTCTGATAGATCAGCCATTAATTCACTGTATCGAAACCCCAAACATGCATGTGTTGTTCATGATTACATTCTGATCGCACCAATCTTTCTCAAAACCTGTTGTCTGGTTTGTAAGAAGCCCTATAAACATCGAACACAACAAGTTGACATTCAAGACTCATGTGTCCAATCCAATCCCCCCATATTTCTCGAAAACCATGTCCTTAATTCCCTCCAAAACCTAGGCATAGAAATCAGGAATTCATACTAGTACGCAGCCCACTTGCTGTGTACGAGGTTCAAAATGGACAACAAGAGTAGAATCCCGATTCCTTCCCACTCTGCATCCCAAATTCTTACATTTTAATTAATATTTCTTAGCATGCAGCATCCCATGAATAGATCATGAAATATATACTACTTCTCATCATGAACACATAGCTAGTACAAGCCTATCTATCTAGGTATATATATATATACATATTTCATCAGCAGTACGTAAAGATTTCTGTTGTGATCGACGGAGAGGTGTAATAAAATGCCGCCATTGCTACTGCTTGTAATGTTTCTGTCGTTACCGTATACATTAATGGGTGACATGAGGTGCGGGTTCTGCGGCAAGACTCCGGTGCCATACCCCCTGAGCACCAGGCCCAACTGCGGCGACCAGGCCTATAAAATCAAGTGCGATTCGAATACAAGTACACTGTATCTGGACTCAAAGGCTGGCCTACCTTACATGATCACGTCCATCAACTCCAAAGCGCAACGAATGGTTATCAGGCCGCCGGAAGTGATCCCAAACACCTGTTTCTCCCAAGATTTCAAGAGCGAAGGCTTTCAGATCGACGATGCGCTTCCCTTCAACATCAGCAGCAGCAATACGATACTGCTTCTAAATTGCACTGACAATATGTTGCATCTTCAGGTTTGCTTTCAACTTCTGAAAGGGAAAAATGCAAGCAATATATGATGTTGTAAACAAGTTAATTATTTTTTATAAAAAAAATAACAATTTATCTTTATGTATTTTTTTAAAATATATCAATTTATCTTATGTTAAATTGCTAATTTTTTTAATAATAAGTAATTTACTCATTTACATAAATAAATTATATTAAACCCCTTTCCGAAATTGTGTCTGCCACCGGGGTACTTAATTAAATTTTTTAATTAAATATTTTTTTCAAATCAAATTGATTATATTATGACCTGCTTATTCGATGGGATTGGTGTAGTATAGATAGCTTTTGGGGTTGAATTAAATGTAATTAAATTAATTGGCCTAATATTATGTTACTACTATCGACAATGTATATATGAATGGATATAATAATATATTGTTTAGTATTGTCTACGATTTGAGATTACTTTGCTGACTATATTGAACTTTATTATCGTGCCCCTGCACTATTTCAACTAGCGACTGTGCAAAAGGACAACCAGTAATCTGCAAAACTTAATCCGAACAGGTGGCCTAGATCCACCAGCTCAGCTGGATTTTAAATCCCTAGGATATCCATTCCAATACTGGGCTGGTCACTTTGCAAATAAATGGCCGATCGGGCCCAATATTTGGAATGTTCGGGCCACTCTCACCAAATAAACGGATCCTACCTACAAGTATTATTTTATGTAGCGTGATTGGTCATTTTTTTATATTATATATCAATTATAACAAGTATAATGTATTTAACTTTAATTTGATTAAATCTAGTTAGGATCAAGATTTACATAAATCTCACGGTAGATGTAGTACTTATGATATGATTGGTTGATAAATAACAAGTGTAGAACCTGCCACTGCATACAGGTGCCTATCAACTGTTCGGCCAATTGCCTATGTCACACTTACATTAACAACACACCATCAGCTGCTGCGTGTAGAAAGGAGAGGTTGTGCTGTTCGTTCCGGACAGGGGGTTCACAGAATGCGTATATCATACGTGTTCATGCAAATGGGTGCATGGGATATCAGAGTTATGTGAATCTGGATCCTGGACTGCCCTTTGCCAAATGGCCTGCGCCTGGTTTGGAGCTCATGTGGGCGACGCCACAGGAGCCGCCCTGCAAAACAAAGTTAGACTGCCGTGACCTGCCATTTTCGAAGTGCTCGCCGGATCCATCCAATGCTGGGCAGAAGAGGTGCCTTTGCAAGAAGGGGCGGTACTGGGATCCTGCCTCTGGATATTGTCAAAGTTGGTGACTTTTACTTTCTTTTCTTTTCTTGTGCAGAAATACTAACTTTAACAAATAAAATAAGAAACTGATCCTTTTTGAGTTCTTGTAGTTTGATTTAGTAGTACTTCATTGAGAAATTGATGTTCATTTTTGCAGAGTGTCGACGTGGAACAGGATGCAAGTATCATAAGAATCACACTCCTGTTATTGGATGTAAGTTGTTGCTTGGCCTTCCTGTGAGAATGATTTGTTTCCAAATTTCAACTCTTTAATCTTCCAAAAGTTAATTGCTTTAGTTCTGTAATCTGTCCCATTCAGTCATGAAAATGCATCGAACTTGCATCCTTTCTGCAATCCTTGAGCAGTCATACTTCAAAATCATAATATGCCATTGCTAATTTGAAATTTGATTTGATCATCAAACTACTGACTGAAACATAACTTGTCGCCAGCTTCTGTCGGCGTGCTTGTGCTCCTGGCCCTAACGGGATTTCTAGTGTACAGGCAGCGAAAATACATGAAAGAAACAGCACGAAAGACATTAATCAGAGAACGAGAGGAAATCTTAAACGCCAATCCAAGCGGAAAATCAGCCAAAATTTTTTCAGGAAAAGAAATCAAGAAAGCAACCAGTGACTTCTCCCGGGAAAACGTGCTCGGTTCTGGTGGCTTCGGCGAGGTCTTCAAAGGCATTCTGGACGATGGAACTGCTATAGCTGTCAAGCGTGCCAAGCCTGGAAATTCCAAAGGCACAGCTCAAGTCCTGAACGAAGTCCGGATCCTTTGCCAGGTTAATCATCGGAGTCTGGTGAGATTACTCGGTTGCTGCGTAGAGCTCGAGCAGCCTCTCTTGATATATGAGTACGTTGCAAATGGGACCCTCTTTGATCATTTACATAGGTCTGACATGCGCAAGAGGTCGCCACTGAGCTGGTTGCGCCGTTTGCTCATCGCCCATCAAACAGCTGATGGCCTTGCTTATCTCCATTCTTCTGCTGTGCCCCCCATTTATCATCGTGATGTGAAAACGAGCAACATACTATTGGATGAAAATCTCGATGCAAAAGTGTCTGATTTTGGGCTCTCGAGACTGGTTGAGTTGAGTGAACAAGATTGTACTCACATTCACACCTCGGCTCAGGGGACACTAGGGTACCTCGATCCAGAATATTACCTCAATCTCCAATTGACTGATAGGAGTGATGTTTATAGCTTTGGCGTGGTTTTGCTGGAGCTCCTGACTTCTATGAAAGCTATTGACTTCAACAGGGAGGAGGAGAATGTCAACCTGGTGGTGTACATGAAAAGGATTTTTAATGAGGAAAGGTTCATGACTGTGATTGATCCAATGCTTAAAGAGGGGGCTTCTCAAGTTGAATTGGAGACCATGAAAGCAATCGGGGATTTGGCTGCGGCATGCTTGGATGAACGAAGGCAGAATCGCCCTTCCATGAAAGAAGTTGCTGATGAGATTGAATGTGTTATTAGTATCATTACAGGTGATGATCCGAAAACATAGGCAATTTTAACATTCCAGGTGATAGGGAATGACCTGATTAGCAACTAGAAATCGTTATTATTCAAGTATATGAAGCTCTCTGCTTTTTTTTTTTTTTTTTATCTGATTTCATTTTTTTTGTTTTTTTCTCTTTGTCTTTTCCCTGAAATCGTAAATGTCTCATTGTAGGTGTTAATCAGAACTAATTTTCATGAAATCTAACTCCTAAAAAGATTCCACCAACAGCCCGAGTTAGGCTTCATTCTATTTTGGACCAACTTACAAATATCAGACAAGAACACATGTACTAACCATTTTTAATTTCACAGGAAGTTGAATTCACATGACTAAACTCGGAATTTAATGCGTACAGATCATTCAGCAATCTGACAGGCCTCTGATGAATGATTCTGATTCTTCTGAAGGTTACTGTGTATATATAAATATGTGTGTGTGTAGAAGACGCGGGTGCAGATTGTATTTGTATTGATTTGTGCTGGTAACTTCGATAAAAGATAGCAGAGGGAGAGAAAACCATAAATGACGATGGGAGAACATAATGCAGTGACAGTGCAAATCAACATCATACAGATTTAAAAGGGACGGATTACAGAACAAATATTACAAAATTCTGCTACAAGCCAACTCGAAGAGAACATCAATAACTTCTCACGGTGCCAAAATACTGATTTACATGTGGAAACATGCAAGGAACTATGTAAACGTGGCAAGGAAATATTGAATCTGAAAGCATTTAAACTGATGCTAAAATCCAGAACATTACATGAGAAGACATTGCAATGAGGAACCATGTTACAAATGCGAGAGCTATGGAGAGTTCAAATCTGTTGCATGGAAGATGCGTTGGACCTGTACAAAATTTCAAGTCTTTTGCATACAGAACCGCAATCCCACCTGAAGAGCATGCGGCAGCTAGTGATAAGGTAGCTGTTACCTGTGTTTAATCTGTGATTGTTAAGTTGGCTGAGGTAAAAAAGAACAGAGTTAAGACTGAACATAAACGAAGAATGAGGTTGTAACAGAGAGTCATGATATATCGCAGGCTTTGTAAAGCTAGATAGCCTCATGAGAAAGACAGAACAGAAAGGGTCATAAATAAGTAGTCCAATGGCCAAGTCCACAAGGTCCTAATATTTGCAACAGACGTAGCTAATACTAGGAATTTAAGATTCAACAGCCCCGAGCAAACTTGTGCTTTTGTCCAGTAAAATAGTCGAACTATATGAAATCTATCTAGTCATATATATAGAATGACACAGAAAGAAGGAATCAACTCTCCGATATGGAGCTGCTATACTAGATTATGTGGAGTTAAAAAATGCTTAGGTATGATCTGCTATACTAGATTATGTGGAGTTAAAAAATTCATAGCTAGGATTGTGGGGAGATGACAACACCAGTCTCAAGTACAAACGAAAGACAATAAGTAGTCCAAATCACTTTGTGAAGTTGAGGAGACGATCTTCATGCAGATAAATGAGACTGGAAGATGAAATTGAGGGAAGACACTGGGATGATAACTCCTTCCTAGTGAAGATGTAACTACACTTCATTCAATAAATAGCTAATTTAACCTAGAGAGAGAGGAGGACCTTTTGTAGATGGCTTTGCCTATTATCAAGCATCATAACAAATTTTAGCAGATGCAAGCAATTAAAAGTAAAGGGCGTAGGAAGTACCCAATCACCAACAACAAACAAGCTAACTAGGACCGGATTACGGAGGTCTCTTTTTATCCGCAGAGCATAGATATCAAGACACGCAAGTCCAAAGCTCCACAGTGCTTGAAGCCCCATTGATGCGATGAGATAGCTGAATCCAGAAGTTATTTTTAGTCAATTTTATTGAGGAGAAAATCCAGTGATCACTTAGTAAAAGCAAGTAAGACTACATTCTCGACATTGAGTGAGCTGGAGTAAACCAACACATATCTAGCGGACAAGATAAAGAACAAAAATGTCCATTTCCATGGAGTCCCTAGACAGATTTTTTTTCCCCCTCTTTCACACATTTAACTGCTCAAAACTTTAAGAATTTTGCAGATATTAGAGAATAGAAACTAATCAAACATGAGGCATTGGACACCCAATACGGTGCATTTAGAAGAAGACTCATTTCTGTGAGCCATTAACATATGGCAGAGTGATCTAAGTGGCTCAAAATTAGCGTATCCAACAAACCAGTGCTTACCTAACTCTGAAATATCTTCATAAGCAAGCATAGAAATTCTTTCCATAAAAGTACTGTAAGCATCTTAGCTGACTGTGACCATTTCTATCAAGATAGTACCATTTCTGAACCAACAAAATACTATATACACAACCCCACTCAATTTCCAAAATTAAAACTAGCATTTACTACTGATAACTTCCAAATTCAAGAAATATGATAAACTTCCCAAAATTATGTACTTTTAGATCACCAAATCGTATAAGTTATAACCATATTCGCCCGGGGCCTCAACAACTCCAATTACTTCATTTTCATTAATAAGGAGCATTAAACTAGCAGAATAAAGAAGGGGCAGGTGGAAAGTAAACATACCAATAAGCAGTGAAGTTAGAAAAGCCAAGAGCCGAAACCATAACTCCAATGGAGCCAGCTGCAAACAAACACTGACCTATTCTTAATAGCAACCCACTCACAGTTCCAGGACTACCTAACAAATCCTTCATTTTTTTTCCTTTCCTCAATTACTTCTTTCTTCCCACAAAAAGGGCCCTTTTCCTCAAAATAAAAAAGGGCCCTCCTCAAATCCCTAGATTTCCTTAGTCTTCCCCATCTTTCTGCCAAAAAATCACCACCCACTCAGTATACCCACTGTATTTCAAGAGAAACTTACGGCCTTATACTTAGAGGATTTGGGTGGAAAGAGTTGATTGTGAGGGAGGTGATAGAGATGGAATCATCCCCAAAATCATGCAGCCAAATGAACCGTTGAGCTGCTGAACACATTAAAGAACTGTTGATGGGCTTGTTGGTATTATACTAATATTTTGTGCTCAGTTTATGCGTGGGATAAATGCAAATTACCAGCCTTTTAATAAAAAAGTATATTACCCCTTCTTTGTGTAGTATACTTCATTCATTTAATTTTATGATTAGTTTAAGTGTTGGGGATTTAATAATTAGTTTGGAGTGAGTCTGACAGTCCTACGTGGATATCTTTCCCTTTCCTTTTTCAATTCTTTCCGTTATCACCATTATTTATTTCTTTCTATTTTCTCGTGGTTCATTGGTCTCATTGTCGGAACTACTTCAGTGTCTTTTTGTTCAAGTCGAATCTCTTCGTGCCACGTTGGACATAGGCCCCGCTCTTGTCGGCATCAGATCATAAGAAATTATAAATTTGCATTTGTTTGTAATTTTCATCTCATATTATTTCAGTTTAAAAAAATTAATTGAAATGATTTGCAATGAAGGTATAATGATAACAACTAATATAATGTATAAAATATAATAACTGAAGTTAATATGATATTTTTAGAGAATATTGTGCTTTTCAAATATCCTTTTTAGATAAAAAAAAAACTTTTTTTTTTTTTACAATCAAATATATGCTCAACACAGTTCAATTAATTTATTATTTGACAAGCAAACACAATCTAATTCTTTTGTATATTCTACAAGAATAAGTGTTATATATATATATATACTAGTCGTTATGATATATTATTTTTAGATACATATAATAATAATTTTTTATACTTTAAAATAGATTAGAAATAAAAATAATTAATTATCTTATATGAATTGAACGATTAAGTTAATATTAATTGGGCATTTTTTAGATCACAAAAAATTTAGTGCAACGGTGTCGAAATCATTACTCTGTGCCTATAACACATCTTTTCTTCATAATAGTACTAGTTGTTAATACGGCATGCTGTTCTTGTGTGCATTTATACTATTATTAATGGAAGAGGATTTATAGATACAAAGTGGTAGTTTTTATACAACTCACAAAATTATTATAATACAAAAAATATTCTTCAACTTCTCAATCCATATTAAATTAACTATTCAATCAAGTTCATTTAAAAAATTAAGTTTAGGTAATTACATGTACTAAAAAATTAAAATACTCCCATTTTGTTTAATCTTATTGTTAATTGAAACTAAAATGACATATTAGTATTTATTTTTGCATGTTTATTATAATTATTGTTATAAATATAACATATATTGTACAAAATGTCAATTTTTCTTTTAGTTTGAGTAAAATATGTATTGATAATTAATGCATTAAAAAAAATTACCAAACTATTTTTGCATGTGAGTTTGTACGAAATGAGAAATTTTAATATAAAAGAATAATTATGAGCTTCAATAAGATAAGAGCATTACTAAAAGTATACCTGCGCGGATACATGTTTAGTATAATAAATAATTCAGTAGAAAAAAAAAATTACTATTGACTATAATATTGATGACTATGGCTAAAAATCATGGTAAATGACTTCTATTAATTACGGTTAAACCAAACTGATGCAAAAAATAAATTTTTCCACCATAAAAAAATTATTTGCCCCGGTTAAGAGCCATGATCAAAATATTTGCAATTGCTTTTAACAATAATAAATATTTTAGCAATCTTCGCAAAGACCACGACTAACTACCATTGCGTGACCGCGTTCAATAACTATTTGTTACGGATTTGTTATTAATAATGACAATTAAACGTAGTTAAATTTTATAATTCTTCTTGTATTCTTTCATGCTTAAATATATTATAAAGAAGTATAAAATATATAAACCAATATATGACTACATCAAAAAGAAAAGAAAAAAAGAAAATTAATTAATTTATCGATTCATGTAAAATTTGAAAACGTGAATTATTTATTTTATTAGTTGAAGATTATTTTTTGTAGGTCATTTTTTGCTTTACAAAAGATTAATTAAAAGTATGATTGATCGTTGTTTGTGAACGTGAAGGGTCTTTTTTTTTTGTTATTAGTATAGTTAGATAAACAATTAAAATGCAGCATAGATGAACTAAAAAACTAATTGTAATTATTTATACTAAATTTATGAGAATTATAATATCGTCTTTTTAATAGTTGTCGTATTCATAGTTTAGTGGTCAATTACTCTTAATTATAATTAATTATTTAAAAATATAAAATAAAATTAATGACTGATTTGTGGTTACGACTAATAATTAACGAATAAGATGATTTGGAATTTATGCAAGAAGGCAAATAATTCCTTGACAGCAGCACTCAAACAAAATATGAAATTCAAGAATTACGTCATTGCTGACGAGCAATCCCCTCCGCGACGCCGCCGAAACTCACTCTCATCCACTCGACAACGCCAAAACCCTTTTTTTTCATGATATGTAACAGTAGCAAAGAAGAACACCAGGCAGGCGGCACTTTGTGATAAAGTATTAGTTTAATCGAGAAATTAGAATGTCGAAAGCGATTCGATTTTTCGAGCTGAACAACGGCGCCAGAATCCCGTCGGTTGGACTCGGTACCTGGAAGGCAGAACCCGGGGTCGTCGGCGACGCCATCACCGCTGCAATTAAGGTACGTACATTGCTAGTAGTAAACCCTTTTGATTCTTCTGATTTCGCTCTTGTTGAAAACGAGTGATGGGATTCTCGATCTACGTCTCAAAATGCAGGCAGGATATCGACATATTGATTGCGCGCAAAAGTACGCCAATGAGAAGGAGGTACGTACTTTCTGCACCTTTCTCACCAGTTTTTCACAATATGTAATTGATAACTGTAAATTCGCAGGGTTACATGGCTGAAATGGTTTCTAATCTCTCTTTGAAAGGATGATTTTAGGGTTAGAGAAGTAAAGATCGAGCTGGACGTTTTTGTTAGAGCAGCATGCGGCATTGCCTCATTTAATAATTAATGTCGCAAGAAAGTCTTATGAATCAACTTCAACCCGTTCTTGCCTATTAATATAATATATATATATATATATATATATATGCATTGCATGATGGTCTCGTAATTTTTGATCCATGATGCTCTCGTTGCAGATAGGTGATGCCCTCAAGAAGCTATTTGAAAATGGGATAGTGAAGCGTGAGGACCTATGGATTACTTCGAAACTCTGGTTTGTCAAATTTTCACATGCTCCAGTACTATTCGTCATGAGTTATTGGCTTATAAAATCTGAAACTCTCAGGTGTTCGGACCACGCTCCGGAGGATGTACCTTTGGCTTTAAACAGAACTTTGAATGACTTGCAGCTTGATTATATTGATCTCTATCTGGTATTTTGCATTACTTAATTTGCGCTTCTCACACCAGTTTCGGGGATGATATGTTTTTCGAAATACATTGATCGTTATTGAGGTTGTTTGCTTTGTATGTTATGAAGATACACTGGCCAGTTAGCATGAAGAAAGGTTCTGTTGGGTTTGAACCACAAAATCTTACTAAAGTCGATATACCAAGTACTTGGAGAGCAATGGAAGCACTCTGTGATGCTGGAAAGGCCCGAGCTATTGGCGTCAGCAATTTCTCTAGCAAGAAACTGGCAGATTTGCTCGAAGTATCACGTATACCTCCGGCCGTCAACCAGGTCGAATGCCACCCCTCATGGCAACAGCCCCGGCTACATGCGTTCTGTAAATCCAAAGGGGTTCATCTATCAGTGAGTACATTCAAAGTATTTATTTCGGAAAATTCTATGCTTGAATCACCTATTTATGATCTTTTTAGATTTTGATTCATCTTCTTTTTTTTTTTAATCGGAGATTTTGATTGATCTGATATCATGCCTTTTTTTTTTTTTTTTGAAATTTTGGAATGATTTATTAAGGGATATTCACCTCTTGGTTCTGGTGGGAACGACTCTAGAAAAATTGAAGTGCTCAAAAATCCAATTCTGAATTTGGTTGCTGAGAAGTTGGGGAAGAGTCCAGCACAAGTGGCCCTCCGCTGGGGGCTGCAGATGGGGCACAGTGTTCTCCCGAAGAGCACTAATGAGAAGAGGATTCAAGAGAATTTCGATGTGGTTGATTGGGATATTCCTGAAGAGTTGTGTGCCCAATTTTCACAAATTGAGCAGGTGAGGCTAATCACAGGAACTGCTTTTGTGCATGAGACCTTCGGCTCCTACAGAACCATGGAAGAGCTCTGGGATGGCGAAACCTGAGTCGAAAAATCAACGCAGTTCTCACGATTTCTTTTTTATAATTAATTTCCATGTAGATGGATATTTTAGCGTTTCCTGATAGTCAAGTTTGCCTTGATGATTTATGACGACGGGACGGTGGTTGTCTATATTATTGTCGCAATCTGCTGTGTTCTGGAGTGAACAAGCATCAAAAGAGTTGCTTTACAATAGTCCATGGCTGTTATTTCCATCAATTTGTGTTTTGTAATCAAAACGCAGCCTTAATCAACAAATGACAATTCAGTATGATTTACTCACGAAATCAATGTCATAACAACTAGAGTGCATCTTACAAAAATGGTATTAAACACTGTGAAATAACCAATAAATGCACTTGAGTGTTTTTGATAAAGATTTATATATATTTATGTCATGAATTTCTAACTAATATCGAATTAGGTATCACATAAATAAACCTATTTATTTCAACTTCATCACCTCACTAGAGAACATGCATGAGATGTGAAAGCAATCTCTTTATAGTTTATATGGACTTTTTTTTTAGTTTTGAAGCGAAAACCATTAACGATTATATTTATTTTCTTAAATAAATCGATTAAAATTATTAATATTAAATAATTATCAACAATAACAATAATTATATAATAATATAATTAAAATATAACTACACATCCTATTAAAATAAAATAATATCATACATATTGATAAAATTCGAATAGAATAACATTTCGCAGTCATGGCCCCAGCTTCGTAGAGTTGTTCCATAGATATGGAGGGAGGGAGAGAGAATTATACATAAAGCGACACCCGAAAAGGCAGAAATTGGTGATACATAGCGGTAAGGTGGTCCGCTTGCTAATCTCGGATCACAGTTACGTCCGCCGGCATTTATTGACCGCGTTGCAGCGCCAGATCATTGCGCCGAAGTCCGAATTAATAACGGTTAAATGTGAAGGTCAAAATCAAGGATGGAAAGTTTGAGTTAAATTCGTCTTCTCCTGCTTATAAAGTGAGAGCTCAGTCCCCTCTCGTTTTCACGCCGCACTTCTATTGGTTTATTGTTTGCTCACACCGTTTTCATTCTTTTTATCTCCGTAAGGCTTAACAATGGCTAAGGAGATTAAATACTTCGAGTTGAACACCGGGGCGAAAATTCCTTCAGTCGGACTTGGTACCTGGCAGGCGGAGCCTGGTGTCGTTGGTCAATCTATTGAAGCAGCCGTCAAGGTGTCTGTGTGTGTTACTTCATTATCATTTTCATTTTCTTTTAATTTGTTTGTGAGCGATCTCAAGTGTTCATGTTGATAGGTTATGATGGTTTATCTTTGTCGTTGTATTAATATGGCACCCTATTGAAAAATGAACAAGTACTGACTGGTTTTACCACATGTTGCTGCTAATGCTATAGTCCACCCTGCACCTGGAATCTGAAACCTTTTTTCGTTTTCTAAGCTACAGAAAATGACTACTATTGACTTGTGTCATACAAGGTGTGGCTACAAAGGAGAGTGTAAATCACGGAGTTTTAGGCATTTATAGAACATGTTCCACTGATCAATTTATCTTACTTTCATATTGCAGAACGGGTACCGCCACATTGACTGTGCTCCAGTCTATGGTAATGAGAAGGAGGTAAATACTTCTTTATATTCTGTAGGAAGATCTATTAATAGTCTTAATGGAGTTGGTGAAGTTTTTCATAGGTGATGATATTTCTTCATATCTGTGAGACTGAACTAGATTTCCTTCTTCCTTCTTTTCAGATTGGTGTAGTTCTGAAGAAGTTGTTTGACGAGAAAGTTGTCAAGAGGGAGGATTTGTTTATTACTTCCAAACTATGGTAATCATATTAAGATTAATACAAAGTGATGCAGAGTTACTGATTACTTAATTGATCCGGAAAGAGAAAAAAATGTTGCTATCATTTTTCGTGAAGCTTGAATTTGGAATGTATGAGTATGTTTATTCTGAAATTATACTCCGATATTTGGTGAGTTCTGTTTCTCGATATGTATAGTAACATGCGTGCATCTACCACTCTGGAGGTGCTCAAAGTTGTTGTTTCATGAACTAATTCCCCCCATAAACTTCCACTCAGCACATTTAACTGTCCTTACTGTTGTATCTTACTTGAAATGACCTCCTGATTTCTGCAGGTGTACTGACCATGCGCCTGAAGATGTGCCCGTGGCATTAGGCAAAACACTGGAAGACTTGCAACTTCAATATGTTGATCTGTACCTCGTATGTTTTGTGATCTTTCATCAATTCTTTTTGTAATTCTTCTGGATACGAATGACACGCACATGAAGCAACTAATCTCATATAACGACCATTAGAATAAGAATGAAAAGGTCAATTGATAGACACCTCAAAGTCATTAATGAAGTTTTAAGAACTTTGACTCTGCCGTAAATAGGATTTGCTTTGTTGGATCTTGACATGGTGTGATGGGTTTCAAGTTGGAGTGCATGAGCAGTCCCAGTTTTCTTTTAGTTTGCATGTTACATGTTAAACTACATGCGAATGGATTATGGATAAGACCATATGATCTTGCAGATTCATTGGCCTGTCCGCTTTAAGAAGGGGACAACAGGTATTAAGCCTGACAACATTGTTAAACCGGATATACCAGCTACATGGAAGGCCATGGAAGCACTCTATGATTCTGGCAAGGCCCGGGCTATAGGAGTCAGCAATTTCTCCGTGAAAAAGCTGGGTGATTTGTTGGCTATAGCACGCATTCCTCCAGCTGCCAACCAGGTCGAATGTCATCCTACATGGAATCAAACTAAACTGCGGGGATTTTGCAAATCCAAGGGAGTTCACCTATCTGTGAGTAGACAAAATCTTCATAAACTTCCATTTTTCAAAAGATTTGTCAACGTATCATTTGTTGAATATATTGTTTTGGACTTCGACTATGCAATTCTGTCATCCATAACTGAAGTAAGATGAATTCCGTCGTCTCTATTTGTCGTGTTTCAACATTATGTTCATGATCTAGGTTTGCCATAACCAGTCCTTTCATTTAAAGCTTTAAATAACTTTTAGGCTTATTCACCACTGGGTTCTCCTGGCACAACTACAATGAAAGGTGAAGTCCTCAAGCATCCTGTTCTAGTTGCTACAGCAGAAAAATTGTGTAAGACACCTGCACAAGTGGCACTACGGTGGGGACTGCAAATGGGTCATAGTGTACTTCCAAAGAGCGTGCAGGAATCTAGGATCAAAGAGAATTTTGATGTCTTCAGTTGGTCTATACCAGATGACTTATTTGCCGAGTTCTCTCAAATTGAGCAGGCAAGTTCTTGTCATGCTGTTCTTAACGTTTGTCTAGATACTAACGCGCATTTAGGTCCCAGATTGTGTTGAGAATTTCAGTGGAATTCTTCTCTTTGTATATCACAAAGTAATGGGGCCGTGTTTCAAATTTGCAGGTGAGACTGCTCAGGGGTTATTTGTTTGTCCATGAGACACTCGGTGAAAACAAGAATATCGAAGAGCTTTGGGACGGAGAGATCTGAGCGTGTAGTGTTTAATGGCGTGATGATAAAAAGGTGCATTCAAGAGAAAACATGTTGAGGCTTCATCACATAGACATAGTGCCTCACTGGGGAATAAAAGGTCGTTCACTCCAAGTGGCCCCAAAGGCCCGTTTGGATATTCTGTGTGTCATTTCATCCCAAATTTGGGAACTTCTTATCACATTTATCGTGCACCAAAATATATATTCAGAAATTGTGCTTATTATGCAGATGCATTTCGATTCACATATTTTTTTCAAGGAGTTCAATTAAAAGGGTTCTGCAATTTCTTTGGTGAAATATCTTCCTTCACAATAGAAAAATGAGATGATCTGGTCGACTGACTTCTAATGAAGTAAGAGAAGACAAAGTCGTAGCAAGTTCATCCCGCACATTAACAATGTTGAATTGAGGACCGAGACTATCCAAAAGGGATAAATATTGAAGAATTTGATTTACTTTGAGTTTGCTTGTTTCTTATTATAAATGAGTATATAAGAAAGTGAAAGTAAAATGAGATATATATATAGTTAGGGTGGATAAATTAAAATAAAGCGGAATTAGATGTATATGAAACCTAATTCTGTTTTTTTACGAAATTGGAAGGAAAATAGAAATATTTAGCTAAGAAGATATGAAAAAAATACATATTTTATTTTTATTTACTCAACTATCTAAATTAAAACTCATTTTATTTGAGATATTTTTTAAGTAAAGTACGTCTTATCATATCAAATAAATTTTGAAAAAACAATAATATTTCTTTCCACGTTCTTTACTCTTTTTACTTTCTTTCCATTTGTACTTAAATATTTTTTTGGATGAAAGCCGCGCGATAAGATATAAAAATTAAATAAGGAAAGTCCATTAGGCCTGCTTATGACTGATCCCCTGTCGCCCAATGTATGAAAAAATTATTATTTGAATTAAATTAAATATATCACATTTATTATATATTTGATCTGTATATCAATCATATGATAAGTGTGTTGAATTTACTATATAATTAAAATAAATATATTGTATTTATTATGTATTTAAAAACAATATATTACAATTATGATATAATTCGCTTGAATTCGATTGAATAATATCCGCACTGAAATTTCTCATAAAATGGTCCACAACCATCGACATGATTGGCACTTGATCATTTATTCGTGATTTCCACCGTCAGATTGCAGAAAAATCAACGGCCTGGGCAGGTCTTCTTGTCAAACGAAAAGGACAGCCTCGGTTCTTCCCGCTTATAAAGTGTGAAGACGTCCTCACTACACACCCTCCTTACTCATTCATTCCTCATTCTTATTATTCACTTCCCACAAATCCGTATCCCCCTCCCCCCCTCTTTCTCTCTCCAAAAATGGTGCAGGAAATTGGATACTTTGAGTTGAACACCGGTGCTAAAATTCCTTCTGTCGGGCTTGGTACGTGGCAGGCTGAGCCGGGTGTCGTCGGCCAAGCTGTTGAAGTAGCCATCAAGGTGACCGCAGCCTGGTGTCTCTCTGTCTCTGAATCTGTATCTTTAGACAATAGTATGGCATAGGATCTATCTTCGTTTAATTTTGATTAATTTAGTTGGCCTTTTCTAGTATTGTTTCAATTGAACTTAATTTTTTAGGATTGTCTTTTGAAAATTTTTCCAAATGTTTAGGAATGTGTCTGGTGTTTATTTATTTACTCTATTCAACTGTTCTGATTATGTTTATGAGTTTATATGTTTTTGTTGTGGTGTTTTTTGAAGATTTGGAGATATATGATGAGATGATATTTAGTAGTTTGACCTCAGTAGACAAAATATGACTGAAATTACTGTTGAGAGAATTCGTACGAATATCCGCCACACGATTTGATAGTATCTCTTAGTTTGAAACTGTGAATATGTCCAGCCATTTCCATACAATATAATCACCACTAATCAGTTTCTGGCAATTTTTTTTCGCAGAGTGGATATCGCCACATTGACTGTGCTCGTGCTTATGGGAATGAGAAAGAGGTACACACTTGTTTTAAAGTATTTTTATGATTTTTTGAGTAGAAAAATTAATTAGGGCGTTAAGTTTAAAAGCACATAGCTCAATTTATGTGCAAAGGGCTTGACTCATAAGGAACTATGAATAACAATCATTGCTAGATGAGGAAAGGGATGGAAATTAACTATCGCGTGTATGTTCAAGAATCACTCGTGCTCAATTTCAAACTGTTGAATTTGATTTCAAATAGAAACCTATAGAGTTGAAATTTGAAGAGAATTGAATCACCTCATTATGCCCTCTTAATCTCTTTGCTGTTACAGAAAATATTTTTGGCCATTTCATGGCTATTTCAATTGGATTTTGAAGGCATTTTATGGCTGATTTTATTTATTCAATTAGTAGTGGATTTTGGTCATGCATATATATATATATATATATATATATATATGCTATCCATTTCTCATTTGCAAGACACAACAACTTCAAGTTTCTTTCTCAATTCTCTCCCGAAACAATTTCTCTCTCGGCCTCTCTCCCAATATTTTAGAAATTTGAGCTTAGTTTTGGTAACAAGTTTTTGAGTGTTTTTTCGAGGTGTTCTTCAGTATAGTGCTAAACAGAAAGAACTACAATCGTCTTATTTTGGGAGAAATTACGTTGTACCCGGTGCACTATTGATACGGGACGTATATTTTCTTCAAGGACAAGCAGTAACTTTGCGATTCGGTTAAATTAACGATTACAATTGGAGTGAGAATTATTACGATACAATTCTCATTGTAAGTTTTCGATTAAATTTTTCTTGTCATAAATAGCGTTTCTAATTGTTTTATGTTATTTGTTCCAGTGTGGTTTTAATTGCTTTTGATTTCTAAATCAGTTTGTTATATTTCAAAATGTTGTTCAAATTATTTTGAAACTAAAATTTTCCAAAACAAATGACCACAAAGTCAAATTTTGTTCATCGTATTGCTTTTTTCCTACAAAACCCATGGACACAAGTACATAAGTTAAGGCCCCGCACGAAGCCTCTGTGATAGAGTGCTCCTCGAGTTGCTTGTCATCCAAAACTTGGTCTTATGAAATACTGTTGTCGTATCCCCAAATGCAGAAGCCCATTTGCTGACAGATTAACAACATTCCATGGTAAACCAATATTTCAAAATTTCTAAGCGTCTAGCTAGGACATCCAAACATTATTCCGACTTTGGTTTTAGAATGATGCTTGTGCATGTGTGGCATGCATTGACACATTCTCACATGCATGAATCTACGCAGTTTGTGAATCCATCTGATACTAATCAATGTTCTTTTCTTTTCAGATTGGTGTAGTTTTGAAGAAGCTTTTTGATGATGGAATTGTGAAGAGGGAGGAGCTATTTATTACCTCTAAGCTCCGGTAAATGGATTTAGACAAGTAAAATGTTTTCAAGAGTCATTTGGCTCTTACTTGATTTGGTCAAAGTGAAAACTTTGAGCCTGACTGTTGATGTTTGAATATTATTATTTTACTATGTGAAGTGGGATGGTAAAATTTCTTATTCTAAGATAGGTAATGGCAAGCTGATCCTATTTTCTAAACTTATGAGATGATTGTTGATGCTTTGACTATTATTCTTATCTTAGTATGTAAACTTGACTTATCAGATTTGTAATCTTTGCCAAGTTAATCACCAGCCATCACCTTTTCTAAGTTTGAATTGGAACATGTGGATTGTTATGCTATTTTACTGGGACATTTTAGTAGGTGTATGGTGTTGTTTGTGCTTGAGCTACTTCTGTTCTGTGTTGTGGTAGGGAGGACAGGAAGAGGGGTTGGTCCTCATCCTTGTTCAGTTGGAAGTGAAGGGTGGGGGGAGAGAAAGGATGAATAATTAGTCAAGCCTCCTAAATGCATAAAAGCAATCCTCTCTGCATCTGTCATCCAGCTCTCCCTCCCCCTCCCGATGCCAAAGACACCCTTATTGTTAAGGCGCTTGCTGTAATATGTTTCATTGACTAAATGCTTCACTTACCTTTCTTCTCATTCTCATATTTTTTCTGTATTATCTCTTCACAATTTCAGGAATAATGACCATGCACCTGAAGATGTACCTGTGGCATTAAACAAAACACTGGAAGAACTGCAACTTGACTATGTCGATTTATACCTTGTATGTAACTTGTTGTATGGTAATCTTTTATCAAGTTGAAACCAATGGTAGTATTTGAATCAAACAATCTTTAGATAGATTAATGAAAAGTTGAAAATTAAGAAGCTTTAGAACAATTTAATGGGTTTATATCAAGTACACGACATCTCACCCCCCTTCCCCCTCCCCTCCCCTCCCCTCCCCATATTTATGTGTGCATATATATCATTGATGCATTTGTGGATTTTGCATTATACCATTTACTATTATCCAGATAAATGGAGCTGTTTGATTTCTCAGGTACATTGGCCTGTTCGGATGAAGAAGGACGCTGTTGGCTTTTCTCCTGAAAACCTTCTTCCTACAGATATACCGGGCACATGGAAAGCCATGGAAGCACTCTATGATTCTGGTAAGGCCCGGGCTATTGGGGTTAGCAATTTCTCGGTGAAAAAGCTTGGTGATTTGCTGGATGTGGCCCGTGTTGCCCCTGCTGTCAACCAAGTAGAATGTCATCCTTCATGGCAGCAGGCCAAACTGAGGGAATTCTGTAAATCCAAGGGAGTTCACCTATCCGTGAGTTCACATCTTGATACTTGATCACTTAATAGACTGTCATGTTTTCTTCCTTCAGTCCATAGCCTTAATGTGAAGGAAATTATATTTTTGTTGATGAACTATACTTCACTTATATAAGTGAAAATTGCTAGTCCCGTATCTGAATTTGGAAGAGAAAAGTGCTTTTGTTATTAATAATAATGGTTTATGTTAATCCTTCAATTTAATGCTTGTTATATCTTTTAGGGGTATTCACCATTGGGTTCTCCTGGCACAACATGGATCAAAAGTGAAGTTCTCAAGCACCCTGTTTTAGTTTCTACTGCTGAAAAACTTGGTAAGACACCTGCACAGGTTGCTCTTCGGTGGGGTCTGCAGATGGGTCATAGTGTGCTTCCAAAAAGCACAACAGAATCGAGGATCAAAGAGAATTTTGATGTATTTAGTTGGTTCATACCGGATGACTTATTTGCCAAGTTCTCTGAAATCGAGCAGGCAAGTACTCATTTTCTATTTAATTTCTCTGTTACTGTTATATCCATATATCTCAGTTGATACTTCTGTCAACAGCAGACTGTTGTGAGTATATTATTGATTTAATTGTGCAAAAATAGTGGAAAAAGAGTTAAACATTAAACAAAGAATGCTTGCCCTGGATCCATTCCAGCATCTGAATCTTCTGCATTTAATCTAAAGATATATAACTGCAATCAAATCACTTGCGCGTAGTAGATACATCAAACATTGTATATCCATATGTGGCACACAGTAAACCTTTTTCCCTGGATCTTTCATGTTTTGGTTCCTTACAGCATAAGGACCCAAATTTATTTGATAATTTTTGTGGATTTGTATTCCTAAGGTCTTGAAAGATGTTTGTTTCTGAATTGGCAGGCAAGACTTATTAGAGGTACTTATGCGGTCCATGAGACACTGAGCCAGTACAAAACTCTTGAAGAACTGTGGGATGGAGAGATTTGAGTTTGCTCTATGCTGGTATAGTTATGGAAGGATTAGGAAATAATTCATGTATGATGTATCCTCATGAACCTACTATATCTTTGTTTAAAACGGATTTGTCATTATATTTTAGTATGTCGTGAACCTTTCTGAATTTATTCTCTATTTCACGATGTACAGTCAGAAAAGTTCGAACATTCTACATACAAGTGTTAGTAGGGGATCAATTGCATGTATGTTGAGAGTGTGAAGCAAAGGGTTCGCGAAAAAGAAGTAAACAAGGAAGGCCACATGAAAAGTGGAATTTGGATTTTTAGGATATCAGTTGACGAATTGGTTACGAAGGCAACTTAGCAAGTGGTGAATAGAAAAGAAAGCCTGAGGCTTATGAATTTGTGACAATTTAAGCCTTGATATGGCAAGGTCCGCAAGGATGTGAACCAAATAGCTAGTGAATTGTGGATCAAATAGTGATTGGAAGGGGCTTATAGAAGTCGGAAGACAGGTGATTTTTAGTCTTGATGGGCAGTGGGTGGGACTCGCTCCAAAAAGTTTTATATTTTCTCGTAATATTTAGGATTTTAGAAAACAAGTAAACAGAGTAAAATGAATTATGTTCAAGCAGGAAGATTTTTTTGATCCTCCAAAATAAATGCGAAAGATAGAAGTGTACCTTTGATGGCTATTATTGCACGGATTGGAGAAAGCAATGGAGGGGGGTATATAGCAATAGAAATTAAAAAATCCATCAACAAAAAAAGGGAGTGCACCAGCCGGGAATCGAACCCGGGTCTGTACCGTGGCAGGGTACTATTCTACCACTAGACCACTGGTGCGATATTGCTCCATTTTGGATATTTGGATTTATGTTATAGAATCAGCCACCAAGGATCACATTGCACTCGGCACCAATTGATATGAGGGGACTGTATAAACATGCATATGTTGACGCATAGCTCAGTTTTGATTTTTTTTGCATTCAGTCCGAGGGCTATTTTTAAGAACCTACATAATAGGATCTTGTTTGTAATTCTATAAAGAAAAAGGATGAATTAATGAATAAGATTATAAACATGTAACTGCATAAATAGGTGTTATGTGTGTAGTATATATATCAAAATGTTTCTTGTGTAGGGATTCTGACAGTGATTTGCAGGTTGATTTGAAGAAGTTTCTTGAAATGATCAAAAGGGATTAAGAGAAGTAATTAATGTGGTATTCTTGTATGAGCACATGATTAGGAAATTAATTATTCTTTTTCAAAATTCAAGATATTTCTTGTTACATGGCCATAAAATTTACTTTAGAAAAAATTGTACATAGTCGAAGCAAAGTTTTAATGCGCTGATCAAACAGTAATCATAATTAAAGCTTAATATACATAGAATATTATTCCCAAAACACGGACACAACCATTCATAATCAGTGAACAGAAACAACAAAGAAGAACATCTCATACAATATTTTCTTTCTGGCATGTACCAAAATATGTAGAGACAAAACCTGAACTTCCCTCACATTCCCAACAACAACTTAAAACACACCAAATTTGAAACATTGACCTCAACCTGAGAACAGAGAAGGTAAATCCACTCCAAAGATCATATTTGAAACCACTCCAAACCCAATCTGCGCTACTAAAGCAAACATCGACTTGCGAAGGCGCCCTGTACCATTATTACTACTACCTACCTGGTTCTGCGGCATAAAATTGTTTGGATACGTGTACTGATGATTCTGCTGCATATTTGGTCCGAAAGGATAACCGTTACCAGGGCCACCAGGCCACCCATAACTGTAAGGTCCAGCAAACTGTGGCGGGGGCTGGAAAGGAATCCCTTGATCAAATATGGGAACTCCCCTCTCCTTGGAACCTCGCCCATTCTGCGTACATGGTACAACAGGCACTAAGACACACTCCAAATGTATGTCGAAGTTACAAAGTCCACACCTGTACCGCCAACTACTGCAAGATCCTCTGCAAACGGCACAGAAACCAGGCACCGTCGACGACTGGAGAATCAAGAGGTGGATCTTGTGCAGGGCGTGTTGGAGTTTCTCAGGCAATTGTGTGCACAGTGGATGCACGTCAAACTGACAGTCCTTGCACCTGTAAAACAGGCCCTCCACGGGATCTCTGCAGACGTCGCAAATTCGATGGACCTGGCGTGTGCCTTGTGGCTTTCGTGTCACCAGGCTAAGGGAGTGATTTTTGTGCATGAACGAGGAGAGGACCCGAGGGCACGTCCCGCAGTAGTCGTGCAAGTCGAAATCACACCGTTGGCATCGATATCGCTTTCCGTTTCCTAGAGTTTTGCATCCATTGCACAAGTAATCTTGCTGACTGTCAAATGCTGTTAATGGATGCGCAGGGTGAGTGAAATGGAGAATGGGATTCTTGGGTAAGGGAGCCATGGCAGAGGTTGAAACTGTCAAGCAAGAGGAGGACAAACAAAGGCTTTCTACACTAAGCTGTATTAATCTAGCTGCTGGTTGTAGTTTATAATATGTACAAGTAGAGAAGACTTTGAATTTTAAAGACGAAGACTTGGATAGTTTGTGCAGTTGGCTTCATACATTGGGACAGAGTTGCTGGATGAGCCTTTGGGTCAACTACCAACAATATGCTTTAGTACTATTATGAATATGACAATCTTTTGTATTAATTTTTTAATATAAGTATCTTTTAATTTATTTTTTTTCCTTTAAAAGAATCTGGCCATAATAATACTTTAATAAATTCACAACTTTTCTTTTTTCTCAACTCAAACTTCATTCTTTTTCATCTTTCATACCATATTTGTCTCTTTTCACAAAGTTCTTTTTTTTTTATTCACCTCATACCATTAATTTTTTTTGGACAATTATTTATATATTAAATAAATAAAAAATATAATAAAATTTAAAATAAAAATTCAATTCGATATTTAACTCAACTTGCTTCCCACAAAATCATGAACACATCAAGTAGTCTTTAAATAAAAAAAACACACAAAATAGTCTTTATTAGTTGACTCAAAACATTTGATGCTATGTACTAAAATATTAATAATTCTACAATTTTTTTTTTTTTTTATAGATATAGATTTTTGTTATTAGGGTTGATTTTTGTAATTTACGTAAAAGACATAAATAATTTATATAAATAAATTATAAATTAAGAGCGTAAATATAATTAATTCCTTTATTTACTGAAAGGTTGTCGCTTCATGATGTTACGTGAGGAATGGGGTGATTAATGATGTCGCAACCATCGATTCTTAAAATTTTTTTTATATTAATTTAAAAAGAAAAAGGGCTTCATACTCACAAATGACGGTTAATGATACCGCTGCACCAATCTTTTGTAAAGACAAAAATACCCTTCAACTGATAAGATAACCAACTTATTTAACTTTTCAAATTATATATTAACTAATAAGTTAGCTTTTTTTTTAATATAACATATTTATTTTTATTTATAATATATTTAAAAATATAAAAAATTATTTATTATATATATAAATAAATAACGTGCCATAACGGTTAGTATAACTAAATGAGATTTTATTTATATAAATTTATTTTCTGAGAAATCCTATGATTAATCTAAAAATAAGGGAAGTTATCATATGTGGGACGCCTCATCATATGCTCCCGCACACTCTTCTTCACAGCACCCGAAAAATCTGGACGCCAAGAACCAATCACTCATTCACTCACTCACTCCGCTTTCCCTTTTTGCTTTTCATTTTTTAGCATTAAAATGGGTTTCGCAATCTATAATTATCCTCCTCCGCCATTCGCCTCCGATGCTCCTCTTTTTTCGTCAATACTTTGCCCTCCACAACACCGCCCCGCACCCAATCACACCTCCTACCATATAATTAATCCCAAGGTACAAACACATACAGACGGACACCGTCTTTTTCATTCATATTTTAATTTCCTTTAAAGTTGTAATCTTTTTTTATTAATTGTACTTAAATAGGTTTTGCGTTTGGATCGTCGTAAACGACGCGCCGTTTGTGTGAATTGCCAAACTACAACTGAGAAAAGACCTATTTCGGGCGACAGAATGCTGGTCAGTTCTTGTCGTCGTTCTTGCTGCGCTGTTTTTGCTGCTGATAAATTGCTAATTCGAAGAACACTCAATGTTTTCTGGGCAGTTTCAAAGTTCAATTTTTTTTTTTTGTTGGTTTGTATAAGAAAACTGAGATTTTTTTGTTTGGTAAACTAGTTATGATGTGATTGGTATAGTGGTTGTGTTATCTTTAGGTGTTTGTGCCGCCGCACCCTCTAATTAAGCACTGGGTTTCAGTTCTTCGGAATGAGCAGACGCCTTGCCCGATATTCAGTGAGTCCAACTTTCGTTTATAAATCTGAACTTATGGGGTCACGAGTATTAAGTTACCGGACTCTTTCCTGATCTGAAAAAGGTGATTTTGATCAAAGATTTAGTGTATGAAAGTGAAAATTTGCTTTGCTTACGTTTAAGAAATAAATATCAAGTTTCAAGATTTTTTGAGTTAATGACGCGAACATGCATGGGGTTTCTGTAACATTCCAGTTTTATGAAGGTGGCTGGTCATGTATTCTTCCAAGTTATGTCCAGTCTTTTTTAATGTTTTCCCTTTATCTTCCATTCTACTGTTTTAGAGAATGCTATGGCTGAGCTTGGGAGATTGCTAATGTACGAGGCATCAAGAGACTGGTTGGTGAGTTTTGATATTTGCATTTGAGGTTTTCTGTCTGAGATATGCATTTACAGTTTACATGTTGACAAGTGTTGTAAACTTCTGCAATTACTACTTCTTTCGACTAAGCAGCAATACATGGAAGCTGCAAGCCTGAAATTTATATAATAATGTGAAGTGTGAACTTATTGTTTGGAAACTTCTGCGGATTGGAAGACTGTGCCTATTCTGATATCTAGAATATCTATTTTGTAATTGCTGCCAGCCAACTATTACGGGTGAGATCCAGTCGCCTATGGGTGACGCTTCAGTGGAATTTATTGATCCAAGGGAACCTATTGCAGTGAGTGTCTTCTCTCTCTCCCCCTCTCTTAACACAACTAACCCCCTCTCTTAACACAAATAACCCCCTGTGCTGCCCACAAGACCACATACACGCACATACAACCATGCACATGCATACAATGTCTGAATAATTGGCACCAATTAACCAAAAGAAAACTTAACCTAGTAACAAGACGGACCCCAGGAGATTAGATTATCTTCATTCCAAGATTTTTCATTGTAGAGGCATTATGGTCTATAAAGTCACTCTCTGGAACAATTGGTGGATAAGAGTAACGGATGGGTATCTAGTGCTTAGAACCACATTACTCTTGTTTACCGGAGACAGAGGATTCTGCATATCTGGAAGCATCTTCTGGTTTTGTGTACTTTGTATCATCCCATGTGGACTTTAGAGGGGGATTCTTTGTGTAAAGACTTGATTTATCATTATGTTGCTCTACAGATTGTTCCCATATTGAGAGCTGGGCTTGCTCTGGCAGAGCATGCATCATCAATTTTACCAGCAACAAAGACATATCATCTAGGTATAGAAGGTTTGCTCTCTTTACATATTGGAAACTGAAACCAATATCCAGATCCTGAGATTCCTCTTCTTTATTGATGGCATATTAAAACATTGATTGGATTCACATTAGGCGCCTTTTAAGTACTGTTGCGCCTCATGTATACACTTCTACATGTTGGCAGCAGCAACAATGGCATCATCTTGTGTTCCAGAATGTTCTTACATTCTGAGGAGAAATAAAACAATACATCTTACATACTAAATTTGGTTGTGAAGAAATAACATTTTCTATTCCAAATAGTTGATATATTAGTTCATTCTCATGCAATACCTTTTATTTTCATTATTATTTTTATTTCTTTATGTATCACTGTTATCCATTTCTGTGCTGATTGTTCTACATGTTTTCCTTCTGATTGAAACTTTGTGGTATTGTTGAAACTCATCATGCTAGGGATTAGCAGAGACGAAGAAACACTTCAGCCAACTGTATATTTGAACAAGTAAGAATACATCACAGACAAAATTTGATAGGATATCAGTATAAGTTCGTCTTATGTGTTTTCTGTCATTTAAAGCCTGTCTTGTCCTATAGACTGATATATGAGTGTGCATAAGCCAGAACCTTTTGTCATCTTCATTTAATTTACCTCATGTCATGAGTTCTATGTTGTATATCGGCCATATAGGTCGGCCTTTTGACAAGTCTAACATATAGGTCAGCCTTTTGACAAGTCTAATAGAAGTTTTACATCCACTGTAGGTTGCCTGAGAAATTTCCTGAAGGTTCTCGAGTATTTGTCATAGATCCCATGCTTGCTACAGGTACTTATTTTATACTGTTTGTACTATATTGGGTTTATTACGGCATATCAGCTTGCTCAACATTTTGTGTTGATCTATTTCAATATTGCTCAATGAGTACGATACAAAAGAAGCGGATGGCAGAGTTTCAACCCTTACTTAGTTTGGATATGTTTATCCTGAAATGATTCTATACTGTAGACTTTGTAATGTGTCACAGGATAAAATATACTGCCATAATGGCATCTATATCGTCTATCTCAACTAGAACTGCAAGAATGCTTCAAACACATTGCACATGGCTCAGTAGATAGGATAATAGTGCTTATATTCTTCTAGTGTTGCAAGGAAATGTTTGTTGATGTGTCTGCATGTAACTCTTTTAGGTGGTACAGTGGTTGCAGCGCTTGAACTTATCAAGGACCGAGGTGTTGACAACAATCAAATAAAAGTGGTTGGTTTCTAGTTAAACTCTTCTTCAGTTCATTTATGTAGGAGTTCTTGTTTATGTTATCTTCTGTTTTTATCAAGATTTGTTTTTCTGATTTCAGAAGATTGTTGCTAAATGTTCCATGTATTGGCTGTATAGTCGTCATTGTGGCTTAATTTTGGCACAAGATGCCTGGTTACCTGAGTGTAGAGTTGTCCTTGGAAGTCTTCATTTTTCTTTGTAAATTTCCATTGATGAAAACGGGGAAGATTGCTTCGTGTGGTTTTTTATTAGGTTCTTGAAATCTTGAATGTGATATGTTTCATTTACTAGATTTACACAGTTTGAATGTTTTTTCTGATTTTATGTATAAGCTTTACTAGCTGTGCTAATTTTTTGGTTTAGATATCTGCTGTTGCTGCTCCTCCTGCACTGAAGAAGTTAAGCGAGAAGTTCCCTGGGTAACAATATATGTGGTCACATTTCCCATTACCTTCAGAACCTCTATTTTGCATATTTTGGTTTAAGGAATTGTCTATTTTTTGTCAGGCTTCACGTATATGCTGGAATTCTCGACCCTACCGTTAATGACAAAGGGTAGGCTAATATGTGAAGTGAGCTAATAGAATTGCTGGAGACTCGGTTAAATTTGTCCTTTCCTGAATTCTCTGGACTATTTTGCAGGTTCATAATTCCTGGACTCGGAGATGCAGGGGACCGTAGCTTCGGCACATAAATCTAGCAAATTGTACAACTAGGTTAATCTTCTCCATCCTCATAACTTCCAATTTTGATATCACTGAGGTATGAAAAGCTCTGCCTAAATTTTTGGAATATCAGTCAGCAGCCAGTCATACTTTTTGGACAAAATTACCAATTTTCAACTGCATAGATCCTCAGAAATTCCGTAAACTTATCCAAATGTTGGATTTGTTGAATGAGAGATCATGTTACACCTTTAAGATCTTCATTGAGTTCAGTAATTCACCGAGGAAACAATGTGATTATTTTGTTGAAAAGAGTTTTTATTCCTATTATCTTTCAGTTGTTAATGCTTGCAAATTGCAATTCTGTATTATGTTTTTCAATTTATTATTTCTGTTTTGCGATGCAGTAGTGCTATTGTGCTGTCATTCCTGTATATTTATTCTTTATTACATGTTTAATTATTCTAAGCAGAATAACTGATGTAAAGTTGGGATGGGCGGAGTGGCTTGTTTTGGTAGTATCTTAATCAGTTGAATATCTTCAAAAGATTACATATCTCATCCTCTGGTGTAGTAACATCAAATTCAAACATCTTCATCAGGAAAGTTACAACTCTTATTTCATGATAACACTAAGCATCTTGTCCACTGTCTTCTCTGTGACCGGAGCGGGATGGTGCTGTAGCAGTTCCACCATCTCTTTCAACATGGCTAGTGTGATTTGTGTCACGGCCATCGATAGTGTAAGCATAAATTTGCAAAGTCCTACTCATTCTGAAGGTTGAGACTCGTTGTTCCAAAAATTTGAGCCATATAAAGCTTAGCAGCCCCAGAAGCAGAATGACAACTGAGACACACATAATGTATAATGTAGTAACATCCATCTTTCACTCTCTTAGTATCCCTCGTCCTTTGGGGGTGGGATGGGGTGCGGGTGTCTGAGAGTGCTGTGTCTTTTATAGTCATGTAACATATACCAAGATCTGCTGAATTCTGCTAGATCCTGTAAATCCCTTGTAGATTTTGGTTGCTACACTTTACTAACGAAAGAAAAAATCATCATTATGAATGAATCTGTAAAGTAGTTGTTATCTCTGAATCCAGATGTGAATTCTCCTGATTTACCTAATCGAATTTGATATATAACGTATAAAATTATGGAAATCGCATAGCCCTTCCATAATTCCGCGTAAGTAGAAATGTAGTGAGAGCGAAACCGTTTTTCCATTGTGCTCACTTTAGAAGTAATATAGGTTAGGAATAATTACATTCCCCTCTCCTGAAACTTGGTGTAATTACACGTAGATCCTTTTGGTTTGGGAAATTACATATAGCATACCTTAGGTTTATTTTCGTCTAATAAATAATTCTTTCAGTTAGTAAAATTCGCCGAGTTTATTGATATTAACAAAAAGATTAGAAAAAAAATCTATATTTACTCCCAATTGGCTTATTATTGGTTTATTGCTAGTTAAATAAATATTTTTATAACAAAATTACCTTTATATGTTTTTATACATTAATACATGTGAGGAGGTATATCTTCACCAACATAAGGTTAGGTTAGTCGGAAACAAATTGTTTGACATTCAATAAATCAGTATTAAGTCAATTGATGGTAAATATTAATTTTCATTCAGTTTTTTTCCTTTTTTTTTGTTAATATCAGCAAATTCAAAACGGAGGGACTTATTTGTTAGATGGAATCAAACTTCAAGGGTGATTGATGTAACTTCCCAAATTACAGGGGGATACATGTGACTACACCAAACCTTATTGGAAGGGGGAGTGTAATTATCCCTAGAGGTTATGCAGTAGGGTGCCCCAAATTTGTCATAGTGGTGGCTGATATTATAATATAATGTTTGTCCTTGAGGAGAATGTATTCAATGGCGAACCATATCAAGGACGAACTGAGCTGCTAAAATCTCTAGCAAACTCCAATTTAAGAGTTTCCAAATAATGTGGTGTGTGTTTTCTTTTGCTACTGCCTCCATTTCAGTGATATGCAACAATTACCTTGAGTTGAAGTGTATTTTTCTTGATAAACTTATTCGAGAGCTTGTGTGAATGGGTGGCGAAATCATAAAGTCATTCCTCTTATTTCTGAATCTTTGCATAATGTCTTTACCTTCTCGGAATAGTGTCGGATGATACATAGCAGAATATATCTGATTTCTGAGAAAGAAACATTTGCATCACCATCTTTTCTCCCTAGTGTTTGTCACATACGTAAATGCATATAATTTGAATTGAGGAAATCAAGATAGCTTCTTTGTTTTTTTGTTTTTTGTTTCTTTTTAAGTACTCGATATGAGAAATATAGAACATAGTCCTGGAGTCATAGTGTTTTGCAGCATTGTTAACCTTGTCTAAACAGGCAGAAAGTTGAGCAACTTTTCATTTT
>NC_026155.1:14268060-14293805 GCF_000512975.1 Sesamum indicum
TGTGATTATCGATACTCCACCCCACCATTTCTTAAATCTTTGATGAAGCTTGCCAAACTGCATTATAACTGCAGATGGTCTAAAAGTTTAGCGGTGGTGAAGATAATCATGATTAATTGAATCCGATTCTGCAATAATACCGGAAATTTTTAAGACGTTCTTTCAATTTCAAACCATCAAAATGCTCTACACTTAGACGGATGTATTTATATATTAGTACTCAAAGTACTCTTGGTATGTGTTCATAACGTAATCTTTTTACTACATTATTGTAATTAAATTAAAAAAAAGATAAATATTCAAAATTGATCAAATGAATTAACCTTAAGTATGTATGAATAAAAATATATTGATGAAAAATTAATGTTAACGAGATGGTGGAAATGGTGGCAGCAGTGGGTATTTTAGTTTACGCGTGTTTGACACACCAGTGGTAGTTATTAAAAAAGGTCTTCCACTTAAGATACTAGTTATCGTCGCACACGGTTCTCGAGAGTCGGGAATAAATGAAAAGAATTTTAGTGTGAGATGATAAGAAAAGAAAATGTGAAAAGAATAGATTATAATAAATGGTGAAGAAGTAAGGTAAAAAAAAATGTGGAATAGTAGGTAGTTAAGATAATAACTATATATAATTATGAGATTATTAAAAAATATTAAAAGTACTAATTTGATCAAATCTTTTTAAACGGAAGAAGTGAAATAAATAGTAAATTTTGATATTTAAAAATTACTAGTCCCTAAAAGTCGGGCGAGAGAATAAATTTCCACTCCGCAAACCAAATTCTTAAATTTACGAACGCTATGTCAGAATTCAGTCATAAGCGTCACAGAGCAAACAAAGAACCATGTTCCTCAATGCCTACCAATACCAAAGAATCTATACAGCTAACAAATTAAGCAAGAAACCAAGCCAATCCAGCGTCAAATACCTATCTATACAGGCATTCAGCCACAAAATATAAAAAAAACTATCCTGCAATTTTCAAGAACAGAAGCCCCCACCTAAGAAAACCATATCAACTGTTGCAATAAAAGCCTGTTAGGTAGAAAGGAGACTTTGTCAGGAGAATTTACCCTCTCTGATGATCATGTACTACGGACTTAGTCTACACACCAAAATAACCGCCATCGCAACTGCAAGCGCCGGTGCCACTGGTGGAGTCGCCGTGCGGCCGTGGTTTGCTGCTGAGACAACAGCAAGCAAACCCAATCAACAGCATGAAGCCACAGGCCGTGGCCAGAGCTCGAGCCCAATGCCAGTAATCATCCATTTTTCCTTAGCTTCGGCTGCTGCTTTTGCTCCACCTTTCTTTCAGACCTGTCATTGGCTCAACTCATGATGAATACCGGACAAAGTATTCATCTCTGATTCTCTATTGTATACGTCCGGTTTCCTTTGGAGAAAAGAATATATGGGAATCTTGAGTTAGGCATAATGGCATATATATATATATATATATATGTTTATATCATGCTATATTAATTGTCATTAAATGGAGAGAAATTGAGATAGTGGTGCACATGGTCTTAAGTAGAAAGAGGACAGGAGAGCCTGGGCCAGCCTGTGTAAGTAAACACCTTAAGTCGCCGTCCTTAAAGACCAACAAAAAGAAAAACACGACTTTATTAAACTTTTGTTTGTAATGGTGTAATAGTTTCTTTCGGATTTGGGTAGTGTAATGCTGGAAGCAACAGATTGCGTCTTGAAAAGAGCATACGGAGCACTCATTATCAAGCAGAAAATGCTGTAAGATAAAGAGATGGTTAAAGGTTCGCTTTGAACGTGATGGGTTCCGTTGGCCAACTGATTGAAATTAAATAATATGCTTTCGGCTTTTTTGCAACGGTTTGTTTCTGTGGGCTTTACTTTAAGTTTTTGTGTTTGGCATTCTCTTTTATTTTGCTGGTAAAGAGCTGCAAATGTGGGATTAATATATTAGATCTGTGGCAATCCGCATGGATTGTGAAATATGCTCCACTGAATTCAAAAGTTGTAGGTCGTCTTCTTAATTAGCAAATTTCAGGTGCTTTTCGCTTTGGGAGATACGGCATCAAAGAATTAAATGAGCAGCGGAGAAAGCGTGTGGAGGATCTGGAGAAAGAATGCCAAAAGAGACGTGGCCTGCATAGCATCGATCGCTCAAAAATCCACGCGTGTGCTCCGCTGTTCCCCTTATGGAATTTCTGCTTTGTGCTTCTCTCTTCTTTTCCTTTCTTTTTCTCTTCTTTTTCATCTCTCTTCCTTTTCTATTTGTTTTTATATCAACTTCTTTTTTTGTTGACGCTCGGCGCATCGATAATTTGGTTGGTCATGTGCAATTATGTACATGTTGCATATTGGAAAGAAAAACTAAAATGCTCTTCAACAATGTCTCCTCAAAGAAAATGAACGATATAGCTTAGTTCAATACACCAAAACTAAAACGAGTAATGCTGGAAATGCTCCAAATTTTATCATTAACTAGCTTTGGGTTCTAAGCTGCTGGCACAGAGAGCTCAGCGTATGAGCAATTCCATTTGAAAAGATACAGCTTGGTGGAGAAGCCTATGTAGGCTTGAAACATCAGTTCACCTGTTAGCAGAAAAGGCAAGATATACATACTTCTGATAACACAACAGTGCACAGTTCCAATGAAATATTGTACGATCTCGTAAGCTGCAATAAGTTCAGACCCAACACCGGCAGTGGACTTCTTTACATCATGTGAGAAATCTTTTATCTAATTCAAAAAGATTTCTCAGAATCAAACCATAAATAGTAGTGATCCATTTATCCAAATAAAGAATTCGAGAATTTTACAAACTTGTGCTTAATCTGCAAATCAGGAGCCCCTGTGTCTTGTCAACAGCTCGAACGAAGACAGGAGCATGAGAACACAAGGGATAATCTTCATAAGCAACACGCGGCCCTTAGACCCTAGATAGAAAGCAAAAATTATAGAAGAAAATGTCAAGTCAGATCATAATAGAGACTTTCAAAGAAGCATCAAGAATCCACTCGCAAAAACTACTGCTAAAACCCCTTTGCAACCAGTAAGTAAGACTTTCCATAGGCTGGCCACAGCCAGATCAATTAAATTATCCTAAGCCTGGGTCTTGGCCGCAACTTGGTATAATACATGTAATGCAACAATAGAACATGCATTATAAAGGAAATAAAAATGAATATAAGAATTAAAAGATGTAGAAAAATGAGTTGATATATAGGCAGTTTTGAGGTTAAAGAAACTAACATTTATCTGTCATCCACAAGCTACAGCTCACTATAATTGCGCCAAACAGCACGGAATTCCTCACGGAATGTGTTCAAGCGAGCTTTCAGGTTTGGCGTCCTAAAGCTTGCATGGATGACGGTGGCTAGCAGAGAGAGAGAGGGAGGGATGGGTCAGAGAAATAAATGAATGTAAACGAGGAAATAATCTTAAAGTTAAGCACTAAAGTACCAAGAAGGCCAATAGTGAATGCCCACAAGACAGTGAGAATGCCACAAGAGACAGACCAAAGGATGAAACTCACTGCAGCAAGAAAAATTTGCACACACGTTACATTACAATCACCAAGTACCAGATAAAAAGTCAAAGATGATGAAGAGCTGGGAATCTCTTACCAATAGAAAATACCAAGACAAACACCCATCGAGGGCGTCCACATATATGTATTGCTCGTTTTGCAGATGGGCGTCCCCGAATAACAGGCCTGAATAAGTTAGATATCCAAGTAAGGAGCATAGTCAAATGATCAGCAATCTCAGAGCTGCAAATGTACTCACGTAAGAGGAGGTCTCATTTTGGCAGCTAAATGTGGAGAAAACTGCCTGACAGTTCTTGTAATTTTTTCGCTAAAAGTACCTGCAAAGCTGAAGACACAAAAATTGGAGCAGCATAAAGAAAGTGAAATGATCAACAATGAACAAGGGACCCAACAGAGTATCACATACACTAGCTGTAATCACTTCAAGGAAAAGAAAACTAAAGGAAACACTAAAAGAATTGAGTAATACTACTCTATTATTGTTTCAGAGAAAGGCGTGGTTAGAGCATTTGGATAAACCTACAAACAGCTTTTGATTCTCCATATATTACCATTTTATGCCCAAATCGTAAAAATCAAAATTGTGACACAAAACCACAAATTGAAGCATGCAAGCCAAAAATTCTCAGAGTCTTTGATGAGCATCCCAATGGAGTTATCATCAAGGTGGGCAGTGGGATGCAACAACCAAGACATAAGAGAAACAGTGTACAGTGGCAAAAAACTAAAGGGGGTTAGTAATGCAAACATATCTACACACTGAACTAAATTGCTATTCTTAAAATAGTGAAGTGGCCACTGTACTTTTTTATTCCTCCTCTGATGTCTATGCAGCTCTTTTCTAACCAGTCTATGCTCCTTTCCCGATTTACTCTCTTTACATCACTCCCCCAATCCCCTTTCATCAAAAGTGATAAAAAGCTTCTGAAGCAGCACGGTGTCTCCTCAAATTTGGTATAGATCTCATTTTCACAGGTTCTCGCAGTTGCAGATTGCAATACCACTCTTCATACTTGCACACAGATGATCCAAAGCCTAATGTGCCACGACATTGCAACCTTCTACTCTGTATATAACTTGTACCTATCTTTTTCTAATACTTTTTCACAATGTAATTGAACTAAGCAACTTTTGCAGTCTCCAAATAAGCCAGTATAGTTAGGAATTTTCCACGATTGGGACCACTCAACATTTATTTCAACACATCAAACAATATCATTACACAATCTACAAGATATTAGATGGGGAATAACCAAATCCTACATCCAATATAGGAATTGGCCCCATCGTGAAACTCCATCGAACTGCAAGTTTACGTAGTTCAGCTAACTTCGTAATATGAATAGCTGAACTTGCATATTCTATTGATAACACACCACAGAAACTACTGGCTGTTTTCAGGATGACAAAGCAGGGCACTGTGATGGTGTAATGAAAATCCTTACCTATCATTTAGAAAAGCAATGCTCAGAGCTGTCGTTAGAGCAGCAACAATTGCAAGTGGCCTCCTAAGAAATGCCATCCCTGAAACTCGCAGTCCAGGAATACTTCAATTAATAGTCCAGCAAAGAAATAAACATGTGACTACATGGCATAAACCCAACCAAGTATTCACCATAATCTTTTAGCTCTCTTACCAAGAATGAAAACAATCATGATGAAATAATTGGTCCGGTAGCTGCAAAAATAAGATAAAAATATGAGAACTGACTCAGAAACGTGAAAATAAAAGCTCCAAACACGTTTTTCTTTTTTTATGCCATTGGTAAGAAACAAAATTTTCACAAGCTATTTTCAAACAAATACTAAAATCTTAATGCAAGAATTTTCTTGTGGAAAAACTGTAGTCGCATTAAAATTTTCACACCAGTTGAAGTTTCTCTAATTCTTTTTCTTTTCTGTTTTCCCAATTCACCCGACCAACGAACAGTAGAATTAACTATTGACAATATAAAGATCCCTGGACCAATCTATTATGTAAAAAATGTAGAAACAAGCCCGCGTTTGTAAATTGTGACACAGATGATTATCCGTATAACGTCAAAACCGTACTAATAGAGGTTGCACTTGAGGCGACTGTTCCATTTGGCATAAGAACGCGGCAAAGTGAATCGGGAAAAGAATTCCGAGATAGGACGCGGCGGCGATGACCAGTCCACTTCTCGCAGCGCCTCGATCAGATCCTCAGCTGTCACGTTACTCCAATCCATCTACCCTCAATTGACTAATCAATTAACTGCAAGGAACCCTAGGCAGCAAAGATAATAGATGGAAAGAAGAAAAGTGAAGGAGATGAAAGAGTTTACGACAGATTAATTTGGGGATTTTTACGTAAGATTTTGAGAGAAATAGTGAAATACCACTCAGATTAAATAAAGATTTATGGTGTATGTATGTATATATATATAGAGAGAGAGAGAGAGAGAGAGAGAGAGAGAGAGAGAGAGAGGGGCACTGGGCAGGAAGATAACTGGAAATTGCGAGGGCCACGGTGATAGAGGAACAAAATTATTGTCTGAGCCCGGGTTCGAACCGGGGACCTCTAGTGTGTGAGACTAGCGTGATAACCGACTACACCACCCAGACGGTGTTGAGACTTGAGAAAGTTAAAATTTTAATAAACCAAATAATGATGGAATTAAATTATGAAATAAATTTTCATCTACAATAGAATACTTGCTTTTGACATAATTAATGGGCCTGTTCTATTGAATTACAGTCTTGGCAACAGCTTCTGCCATACGCCTCCATAATACATATCTTGTTCACAAACACATCACTTTTGACATCAAACATTATATCAGAAAAAATAGAACCTGGAAGTCGAAAATAAGGAGAAAATCAAAAGTTTTTCAAATAATTTTAAAAATTAGAAAAAGAAAAATGCAACATGGAAGTTGATGAAAGTGAGAAAAAATAAAGAAGTTGCGAAAATATTTAAAAAATAAATAAAAATTCGAGACACTAAAGAAGTATTTTTTAATAATAAAAGAATATACATAATCATATATCAGCTATTGAAGATTTGTGTGTTTTTAGTTGAACAATACTCAACTTAAATTCGACTGCCATAGATTAAACATATAGAACTTGTTTGGTTGGATTCGTATACGCTGTCAAATGGAAATGACTCTTGATAACATCATAATTTAACTTCCTTTCCCCTATAAGGTAGGTCTGCTCCATTTCCTTTCCCCTAGGGAAGAAGAGGTTTGCAACAATTTGCCCATTGCTCTTCTAAGTTTACAAAACATAGGAGAAGGAACAAAATAAAAATAAATATAAAATTACAAGTCCTCACCTGTTCAAACTACCCCCATGAGGGGTAACAATGGAAGCAAATGTTTGTTATTAAGATTTTTAAATCTTAAAACAACTTCGCTTGTTAAACAAAATATGAGTGTTACATATTCTTAATTCACACAAACAACAATCTTTCTGCTCAATTTCTATTCATAAGACACTGAAAGAAGTAATTTATTTTAGTAATTTTAGTCCATTATATGTTTCAATAAAGTAAATACAACAAAAAATTACATTATATTTGTGTTTCGATCGCTTATTAAAGGAATTAATTATACCATTTCAATAAATAAAAAAATAAATTAATATATTTAATGAAGCTAAATCCAATAGATGATTTTGATAGGTTTTTCGCACATGAGGAATGTCACTAAATCAGTTCTAATGGGTTTGATTGATTATCTAAACTAAACCTAAAAGGTCTGACCATACAAAGTAAAAAAGTTAATGCGACTGCGCCAACAAGAAGTTGCCACGTACCAACAACAACGTTGTCGTTTCCTGTACTGGTTGCGGCACCTCAAAACTGCACTCCACGCGATCGGCACACCATAGCCTCAAGCAAACCATCCAACTCCTTAACCTGCTGCGCCTCCACCTCCATCACCCTAAATAAATAAAAAGCTAACTTTAATTACTCCGAAATTCCAATCATTGAAATTTGTAAGCATATGTCCGCTCTATTACGACTCTTTAAGCAAGCAAACACTATTTAAACAGATCAAAACTCCTCCGGACGGCCTCCATTAATATCTTCCAGTTCCCTCCACCTTCCATCCCCCCTACCCACGACCCTCCGTAAGAAAGCACTATAGGCAGAAGAAAAACCAAAACCCACCTCAAAACAAGTAAATAAATACGTACAAAAAGTTCAGTGGAAAAGGAAGCAAACCAGCGGAAAAAGGGCCAAAACCAACCCAAGTCTACACCAAAACCCGTCATTTTCTTCTTCTCATTCCTCTTACTCTGCTGGTTTGCATCCAAGGATAAACGCAACTTTCCAATGTCTCAATCGACGAGGAGGTATGACGAGGTGGGGGATTATATGGTGGGGAAGCAGATAGGGGCAGGTTCGTTCTCGACGGTGTGGCATGCTCGCCACCGCGTCCATGGGACTGAAGTGGCGATCAAAGAAATCGTCACCGCTCGATTGAGTCCTAAACTGCAGGAAAGCCTTAAGTCGGAGATTTTTATTCTTAAGAGAATCAATCACCCTAACATTATCCGCTTGCACGACATGATCGAGGTTCGCGGCTGCTCTCTCTGTCGGTTTTGTTTTGTCTTTTTCTTCAAAGTGAAAGAATTATATGTGAAGCAAAAGATGTGAAGTGAAGAGAGTAGGTTCTTATTGTCTGATTTATGTTTTGTTGATTTTATTCTGTTGGAGTGATGAACTACTTGGAGTTGATTCTAGTGTTCTTGGAGTTTAATGCATTTTTTTTGGGAGGGGGGGGGTGTATTTTGATTATGAAGTAAAATTATGTAGTTTGTTTTTCAGATGAATGCACATGTAGGACACTGAATTTGTTATTGTATTAGGAGATGATATACTTAAGTTCTGTAATTTTGCTCTGACGAAAGTCATTATTGTGTTGCATGGCTGCTTTAGTACTAGCCAGCTAGAGGAGGCTAATGAACAGAAGGACTAGATGGAAACCAAAATCCGATAGAGAATTTAAAAGGAACAAGTAAAGCCAGGATTGTATAGTCGCAAGTGAAATGAACAAGTGTTCTTTTCCATATGGTCAATGTTATTATCAGTTATAGGCTGTTTTTCGTGATTGCCGGCTTGCGTATGCACACTTTACGTCGACTAGTTATTTCTATCATGATTTGTTCTGATGTTGTTGGCGCCTTTAATCCTAGAAAAAGCCGGCAACGGTTAGCTCTATAACAGAACACCGAAGAAATATTGTTTTTTAATCTAGCATTCTTTTGGCGGATATTTTCACCAATTGCGGCTTCAGATAATTTCTGCTTGCTGGTGGGTATATAAGATGGAATAAATCATGTGCTCTGGCATTTTTGGGAAACATCAAGCATGATGTTATTTTTGCATTACCTTTTTCCATGTCGAATTTCAATGGTTGGTAAAATACAACATGCCTTGAGTTCATTGGATATATATAAAGAAAAGTTGAGCACGAACAGATTTTGGGCATCGTAATCATTTTAAATTATAGAAGTATTTCTTACTATAAGTTAGGTAATGTTTTTTGAGTAGTAATTGATGGAAATAAGTTCTATTATGTGTAACTAGGAACCTGGAAAGATGTATATTATTTTGGAGTACTGCAAAGGGGGTGACCTTTCGATGTATATTCAACAAAGCCAAGGAAGAGTTCCCGAGGCAACCGCAAAGCACTTTATGCAGCAACTAGGTATCCCTTGTTCCTACTCTGTATTTCTATTTTTCTGCTTCATTCCTTGCATAATTCAGAGGTTTCTTTATGCTCTAAATGATGCAGCGGAGGGTCTGAAAGTTCTTCGTGAAAACAACTTTATACACAGGGATTTAAAGCCACAGGTCTGCCTTGAAACCAAACCTTAAACTTCATCTATTTTCTTGTTGCTAATATAAATATTTGAACTTAATACACAGTTCTGTTAGATGGCTCATCAAAGACGAGCAACCATGTGGCAGAATTCAGGAACTCAATTCCCTATTAAAATTTTCTGATTCTTTCCATGAACGCCACCAAAGTTTATGCTGGTTTCACATTTCTGTCGACCACCCCCACTCCACCCCAAAAAGGAAAAAAAGAAAAGAGATTTTGCTAAGTAATATTGCCTATTGTCAGATTTAGCCAGTAGAAAAACATCCGCTTTGCATAAAAAATACGTGAACTTTCTTTCCCATAATCAATATAGCTAAAGGTTTCTACATATAGAATATTTCTGGTCATGAGTTATTCTGAAGCATCAGTTATTGTAAATAATAAGGGGAAGGCAATCTCTAAGTTTATCATCTGCAGTTTCTCATTGAATGCCTGAAGTTTGATGACTGATAAAATTTTAGAAGGGCTTCATCCGTTAGTGTGAACATTGCAACTCCATAAAGGTATTTGGTGCGCTCAAGCAATGATAACTTGCAATGGAGTACTTTGTTTCAAGCTTGCTTACTATTAACTTTCCTCGGATGTTCTTAAGTATAGTTGCCTTCTTCACTAGAAATATTTCTGTTTCATCAATCAGGCTTTCATCTTTGTGCACCAGTTCCAGATGTAATGATAATATAGATGGTCATATGAACTGAAAATTGCATTTTCCTGCTTCTCATTTCTGGACAGAATCTCCTCCTTTCCACTGATGGTGACAACTGTATCTTGAAGATTGCTGATTTCGGTTTTGCAAGGTATAGCTATTTTCTCTAATATACTGGCTTTTAAGTCCACTAGCCTCATTCTGGATTAGTTCAATGCGTTACATGCTATTTTCTACATTGGCTGTTAATAAAGTATCTGCACCAAAATGTTTCTTACAATGTTGAATATGCAACCTGTGCCATTGGACATCTGGCCTGGAAGGAACAAACGAAATTTATTGATGGTACAGTTTTTTCTTTTCTAAATCTTTCTTATCGGAGAGAGACATTAATTTTATGCTGTTCTTATCGGCCATTCTTGTTTTAGATAGTCACATGAGTCAGCAAATTAACATAAAATTATGTTTGGATTTGGATGACTTAGCTGCTCATGATTTTTCAAATCCATGATTACAAAGTTGCTGCACTTGTTTGGAACTTTAATATGGTTTGCAAACCTTGTAGCAACTATCTGCAGCTTTATCTTTTATCTTTATGATGGATCTGATATCCAAACTACCGGAGTCATTTGAAATGATTGCTCCGTATCCTTCATCAAACACTGGATCCAGAAGTGTTGTGTCCTCAGGCTTGGGCTCAACTAGTATCCTACAAAGTATTTTTCGCTTTAGTAATATGTATTAGAAAATAATAGTGTGTTTATCCTTGGAATGTGCTAAGAGACATAGGCATGATTGCTTGTTGAAAGCTTGAAATTGCAGCTCAGAAATTCCTTTTCCTTCTGCCAGATCTCTACAACCTAGAGGCCTTGCGGAAACTTTATGTGGTTCACCACTGTACATGGCTCCAGAAATAATGCAGCTCCAAAAATATGATGCTAAGGTGAGATTGACTTTACATATTTCATACACCAATCAAACAAATCCTTTATTTATTTTGATCCAGTAATGCAGGCAGATCTGTGGAGTGTTGGCACCATCCTTTATCAACTTGTAACTGGGAAAACTCCGTTTACTGGAAGTAACCAGATACATGTATGTTTCTTCTTTCTTTCTTCTTGCAACTAAAAATAGATATCTTTTTGGTTTTTTCCTGATTTTTTCTGGTGGCAAAATCATATTTCAGCTGCTCCAGAACATCATAAGGTCAACTGATTTGCAATTTCCACCCGAGGCCAAGCATTTGAGTCCTCACTGCACGGATTTGTGTAAGAAATTATTGCAGCGTAATCCAGGTATTCGACTTGGTTAACTACTGTGGCAATCTTGCAGTTTTTTTAGCTGAAGTCCATGTTCTTGTTAGCTGTTAACTTCAGAACCTTGTTTGTTCAAGGAAGTTGTTCTGAGGTTAATCCTTGACAGGGTTCTTCTTACTAAGCTATTGCGGTATGAAATTGGCATCCCACCCTTTACTGTGGTTTCCCACAAAGATCAGTTATCTGGATTGTCTGATGGCTAATATTTGAATGTCAGAATTTGTGGTGTTGTATTCTTTATTTTATCTGAAGTTTGCATCTATTGGTTGTCATACCTTGGCTGAACAGTGGCGCGGTTGACATTTGAAGAATTTTTTAACCATCCATATCTATCTCAAAAGCAACCTGATGGATCCATCAGGTAAGTGACATCTACATGTTTGAATTATCTTGAGAATATAAGCTCTGTGCATATTTGGATATAGTCTTCATATTTGGTTTCAGAAACAGGCAATCAGAAAGAGTATTAGGTGGTTTTCCTCCTGCTGAGAGGAATACAGGAAAAACTTTGAAAGAAGATTGCCTACCATTCAGTCTACGAAACCTCTCCAGCAGCCCTGATGGCAGTACATCTTTCCATAGTAGGTACACATGAAATCCATGTATGGATTTTCTCTTGATTCAAAGCCTGATCAGAGGGATATTCCTATTCTTGCAGACAAAACACAATTTTCCAAGTATAGTTATGCCCCACACAAAACCGAAATTACAGGGTCCAGTCTTGGCAGCCGCTGTCTTTCAGAAGGAAACCTGAGAGAATCTCTTAAAAACACAGGCCTTGAATTACTAGACAATCACCCAAAAGGTACTTAACTTAATTATCTTTTATGTTCTTTTTTTATTTGGACCATCCAAAAGCTTTCTTTCTAGGAGATATTTATTTACTTATGTCTAGTTTGCATTGACTTGATAGTCATGGATTCGCTGGAGTCAATCGTCCAGGATTATGTAATCGTCTCTGGTCCTCTTATGGACTTATCATCTTTGGCACATGCTTCTAAGCCAAGTCATTTTCCGTCCAAAAGTGGCAGTTCATCTCTTTATTCTGGAAATATGAACTCCACACCAAGTGCTTCAGAGCTAATAATTGGTGGAGCAACTGGTATAGTTGATTACACTGGGGTTATTGAACATCGACTTTCTGCTCCTGGGATTTCACAAGGATCAATGGATATAGCAGACACTTTGGAGCAACCATTAACTGACTGCATGACACTGATCAGTTCATTGCAGTGCTCTGCAGCTGCCATTACAGAATTAGTGAATGACAAGGTACCTCACTGAACTTTGTCTTAACCATATGCAAACTGAAAATTAGAAGTCGACTTCGCCGGCAATTTTCTTGAATCTCGAAACTCACCTTTCTCCATTAGTAGCATTGGTTTTATATACTAATGTCTGTGTTAGGTATTGGATTTTTAAGGTTTCAAAAATGTTGCATACCTGTCCAAAGTTGGCCCTAACATTATCCTTTCCGCACAAGATGTTGCTTTGAGCTCTTCTAAGCTCTATTTTCTACTGTTTAAAACATTTTACAAAGTTGCCATCAATGTTATTTGAACCACCAAAACTTTTGAAACAACCGCTTTCGTGCTATTATTATATTATCAGTAAATTCTGTTATTCAAAACGAAATACTAATTGTGAAAAAGAACTACCCTATAGGAGAAAGGGATGGTAGGGGACTTGTTCGCCTCCTATTATATGCAAGGAAAAGATGATACTCTGAAATATTTGGCTTTGGAAAGTATTCATAACTTCAGCTAAATTCACGGTGTCATGTGTTTCTTATGAAATATTTGTAATCCGAAAGATGGTACTCAAGATTAACAGATCAAACACCCTTAATCTAAAAGAGCCCTTAGTTTTAAGTATCTTTTGGGCAGCCTGCCAATGGTGGTATGGTCTTTTATGCCTTATTTCATCTTATCCGGTGGATCTTCTTTATGGTTCAAACTGTTTACTGAATTATAGCGTGCTTCTGCTGTCATTGTTCAAATTTGGAGTGAAAAGATGTTCCTGTCATCCTATGTGATTACATTGTGCCAATTGAGCATCAAATCCGCGGTAGAAGTTGAACGTAGTCTAGTGTAAGTCCCTTGTGTTCATTGTCAATCCATTGTGACCTTTCTAATTTAAATTGTCCTCATCTTTTTTATCCTCTGCTGACATAGCCTGTCTTCTAATGTTGCTAATACCATTTCATACTAATAGAAGTGGCTACCATTTCTAGATTGAAGGAGGAAAGCATCTAGAAGCCTTTTCAGTTCAGCTTGTAGTTCTTGCTATTTGGAAGAAAGCATTGCATATTTGTCATGCTCATGCGGCTTCAGCTACTGAAGGGCGTCCAAGCCAACAGAGAAGATTCAGAGAAGTCTCTAAGGTTCAGTACAGTCCAGATTCCCAGAAGTCCCATGATTCGGCCAATGCACAGGGGCAACTTGATATCTATGCAGAGATAGAGAGAGCATTTCTTCATGAAGTTGGGCACGCTGAGGAACTTGCTGAGCTAATAGAGCCGGGTATAATATGGCAGTTAGATGCCTTTCATTTTATAACCTACATTCCTAGTCGGTCATTGGTAGCAAATTATGCTCTCTTTATGATTTGTCCATGTGCTATTGCTACATGTTGTAAATTTGCTATATGTTGTAGATTGTGCCCATGATGTTTTGCAAGTTTACTTATTTCAGGGAATATGGAGATGCCAGATGCAATGGAATTAATATATCAGTCTGCCCTTGCTTTAGGCAGACGTGGAGCTGTAAGTACTTTTTTTTTCTCTTCCTCTGCTAACAGTTTCCGTGCTAAGTTCCATAATAAATCAACACCAACTCTCTGTTTTAGAAGAACCATGATGAAAAATACATTATTTAATTTTAATTTCTTCATGAGTTAGGTATCACCTTACTTCTGGCTTACAATGAATGTGCTACCCTGGAATCTGGAGTATATTGCATATTTAAATGTTGGAAGTGTGTCTAGATGAACAATTCAATGGGTTTGGCTCATAGCTAGTTGCATGAGATGATCATCTTTGACTGATTTACTATTGGAAAATAGTTTTAATTTCTTCATGAGTTAGGTATCACCTTACTTCTGGCTTACAATGAATGTGCTACTCTGGAATCTGGAGTATATTGCATATTTAAATGTTGGAAGTGTGTCTAGATGAACAATTCAATGGGTTTGGCTCATAGCTAGTTGCATGAGATGATCATCTTTGACTGATTTACTATTGGAAAATGATAAGCTTGCATGATAACTATATTGAAATTCTCTGTAAATTGGCTTTATTGTCATTAGTTAATGTTTGTTATAGATCAATTAGTAGTACCCCATTTCCAATTGAAGATTTTTATTTCATGAAACTGTTCTAACTTTTATTAAATGGAAATAGTGGTAATAGAATAGGATGCAAGTTGCTTCAGGTCCAGCCAGGATTACGTTAGAGTAAATTATATAAACTTGATGTTAGAATTGTTGAATCTCATGATCTTAGCAGGCACTAGCCTAGGTATTTTATTCAAGAGGAGAGCCAAAATACTTCTACAGTGCAAGGTTAATTGCTGGAGGGTTTGGAATGAATAGGATATTGGTTGACAAACATGCTATCGTCTACTAGAGCTCCTAACCAATAGAATGAAGTTACTACATTTTTCTTTGAAATATTTCAGGGCCTATCTGGAGGCTAAATTAATGTCATTTTATGCATGGTTTGCAGGTGGATGAATATATGGGTGATGTCGAAAGTGCGGTCGTTTTTTATTCAAAAGCAGTGTGTTTATTACTGTTTCTTCTAAAGGAAGCAGCATGTCTCATTGTGAATCCTCCATTTTCCCTCACAAACTCAGATCGGTATCGTATTCAGAGCTACATTGATGTCCTCAATAACAGGCAAAGCATTTCACGGTCTCAAAGAATGGTTGTGTTAAAGGCTGAGGATCAGTCCTGCACTACTTAAAACTGGTGATGATAAATTCTGTATTTTTTTAATTTTTTTATTATTATTATTTTTTGTATAGTAATTTTTTGTGGGGTTGAGGGGAACCAATTGTTAAGCATGTGGAACAAAAGTATGTTGATATTCACATGAATTTGACAGGATGCTCAAAGTACAAAGTTGATAAAGGCGCCGTTTCTTGGAGGGTGTATTAATTAAATTATATCCGTGGTCCTTGAATAATCCCCCATTAAGGACCACGACAGTTTGGGACCCCAAAACTTAAGTAAAGAGTTTCTGTTTTGTCTATGAGATTGTTCTTTTGTACAGTGAGCGTGTTAATTTTTCTCTCATCGACGATTCTACTTTTAACTACTACTTGCAATCTGGATTTGAGATTGTCTTAGAACTATATCCCAAAATTCCATGTGGCTGGTAGATAAGAATTGTTGTATCATGAGGTTTTCTGTGAAGACACAATGTAATTTAGTCAAAACTCCTTGGATTTGGATCAACAAACTTTGCCAGATGGTTTACCTTTCTTCATCCATAGGAGAAAGCTTTTGCGGCAATCGTCTTGGTTGGTCCAACCTCTTCTTCCCAACCCAAACTACCTTCTCTTTAAATCATAATTTCAATAATCTTCCCCAGCCCAAAGTTTCTGTAACATTGAGCCTGAAACAATGATCACATGCTTTCAACCACCGAGGCTAAGCCTTGAAGATGATTCAGCTGTCCTCTTCTCAACATCCGACTCGCCGGAGGAGTCCACCAGTCAGTCTTCCTCCTGTAACCACTCCCCCCTGCAGCAACACCCCAACCAAACAGCTTATAAGCTAAGTGTAACTAATCTATCGTACACTATTAGGGAAAAAGCATGGGTATCCAGCCTGATTTTCCGTGGTGTGAAGCAGAAGCCAGTGAATATCCTGAAATCAGTCTCTTTCACTGCTAGAAGCTCTGAGATTCTCGCAATTGTTGGCCCAAGCGGCACAGGTAAGTCTACACTCTTAAGAATTGTTTCTGGCAGGATAAGAGACAGAGACTTTGACCCCAAGAGTATTAAACTCAATGATAATGCAATAACAAGCCAACCGCAGCTGAGGAAGATATGTGGGTTTGTAGCTCAGGAGGACACTCTGTTTCCTCTTCTCACAGTGAAAGAAACCCTAACCTTCAGTGCCAACTTTAGGCTCAAGGAGCTGAGTGGCAGAGAGAGAGAAGCTAGAGTTGAGGGCCTAATGCAAGAGCTCGGTCTAGTACATGTAGCCGACGGTTTTGTTGGAGACGGCGAGAATCGAGGGATTTCAGGTGGAGAGAGGAAAAGAGTGTCCATTGGGGTAGACATGATCCATGACCCACCAATTCTTCTTCTGGATGAGCCTACTTCTGGGCTCGATAGCAGCTCTGCCCTTCAAGTGATCGGCTTGCTTTCATCCATGGCCAGAACCAAGCAGAGAACCATAGTCTTGTCTATTCACCAGCCAAGTTATAGAATCATTCAACAAATACCCAATTTCTTGATCCTTTCTCAGGGCTCAGTCGCCCACCATGGCTCACTCCAAGAGCTAGAGCTAGCCATTACAAGACAGGGGTTCAAAGTCCCACCCCAGCTAAATCCCCTGGAATTCTCAATGGAGATTATCTCCATTCTGGAGGACTCGTATTCTAAAAGCCACCCCTGTGAAATAGACAGAAAAGAAATATGTCCCTCCTATTCAACGCTGCAGATAGAACTAGCCTACAAGCAAACCACTGTTGATCCATTTCTTTCAAGACTGTTTGAAATAACGGTGCTCTGCCTGAGGTTCTGGAAAATAATCTATAGGACAAAGCAACTATTGTTGGCACGGACAATGCAGGCTCTTGTTGGAGGGTTCGGTCTCGGGAGTGTTTACATGAGAGTAAGGAAAGATGAAGGAGGAGTTGCGGAGAGGTTAGGCCTTTTTGCATTTAGTCTCAGTTTTCTTCTTTCATCCACAGTCGAAGCTCTGCCCATTTACCTTCAAGAACGCCAAGTTTTAATGAAAGAAGCATCCAGGGGTGCCTACAGGATTTCATCATACCTAATTGCCAATACCATAATCTTCCTCCCATTCTTATTCATAGTAGCGATCCTTTTTTCTGTCCCTTTGTACTGGATCGTGGGACTGAACCCCGCTGCTTCTGCTTTTGCTTTCTTCACGTTTGTGGTTTGGCTTATAGTGCTGATGGCCAGCTCTTTAGTGCTCTTTTTGAGTGTTATATCTCCAGATTTTATATCTGGGAATTCTTTGATCTGCACTGTTCTTGGTGCCTTCTTTCTATTTTCAGGCTACTTCATTCCAAGGGAGTTCATTCCCAAGTACTGGCTTTTCATGTACTACGTTTCGCTTTATCGGTACCCTCTGGATTGTCTGGTCATTAATGAATATTGGAGTGAAAGAAATGAATGTTTTTCGAGAGGGGTTGGGGATAATTTATCAGAATGTTTGCTTACTGGGAGAGAGGTCTTGAAGAGAAGAGGATTGGATAAAGACACAAGGTGGATCAATGTCGGGATTATGTTGGCATTTTTCGTGTTTTATCGACTACTTTCTTGGATTATACTCTTGCGCAAGGTATCAAAAACGATGTTGTAATTCTGAGATGTTGAGAATGTTATACGTTTCTTCTGATGTAATTTCTAAACATTCAGTTGTATGACAACCGACATTTATAAATACAGTAAAACCTCTATAAATTAATACTCTATAAATTAATAAACTCTGTAAAATAATAAAATCTTCCGGTCCCGACTTGGGCCTTTGTAAAAAATTATCAAATTCGATAAAATAATAAGATAATAATTTTTTGAAAAATTCCTTTATAAATACTAGGTCCCATTAAAACTCTAAATTAATAATTCATAAATATTACAATTATAAATATTATAATAATTTGCTAAAATATGAAGTCTGTAATGCTTTACGCATTTTATCATTCATGGATGATGTTGCGATACCTTTTAGATGAGAAGACATGGTTAGGTGTCATGCATGAATATATTTAATTGGCTATAATAATTATTTAAGTGCAACGAATTACTGTAATCATATATATTTAAGTAATTTCAATGAATTGATACATGCGTCTATGAATATAATAGTTAATTGTATACAATAAATTGATACTATATATAAATATATTTAATTAGTTACAAAGAATTGATTGATGCATGAATATAATCAATGAAATATATATTAATTCATTTATTTTCAATAATATGTACTAAATTTGCTGAATTTAAAAAGTCTCTCTTTTAATTAATAGAATATTAATTTATCGATAAATTAATATCTCTCTAAATTAATAAAATTTCATGGTCCCAACGTTATTAATTTATAGAGGTTTTACTGTATACTATTGATTTAAAAGTATATTTACTGCAACCTATACTGAAATTACACTTTTAACACAAGCACCATAATACTGCAGAATTATGCTAAAACAAAGCTTTATAATGGTGTGAAATGGTATAAATTATTGTAAAGAAGATAGGCTGTGAAGGTTTGACCGAATTAAGCAATTTGGTATCAAATTTTACCTCTTCAAAAGGAATTGTGATATAGAGCAGACCCGAACAGGACACATTGTGTGGTTTTTTATGTCAAGTTGATTCAGAAAATCGTTTATGGTCCTTACTAAATTAAAAAGTACTGATTTTGATCGCAATCACTGACTTCAAATTCTTTGCTGACTGTTTCACAGGAAGGAAGACCTCAGTTTGAGTCTTGTGATTAATTCTAATAACTCGTGCAGACTAGTCTTCTTCCCATTTGACGCAACGTAAAACAGAAAATTGGACATGTCTATATTAAGCACTTCTAGAAATTTTCTGAAAGAATAAACTCTTCTGAAATAAAAATGGCTGATGCAGCTTCAAGCATTTAATTCGATCTTGTGTAAGCGGGCCCGTTCCTGAGGGTAGGGAGTCTAGGACGATGGCCTACCAACCCTTAGGGAGCCTCCATCCCAAAGTAGTGTATTATACATATATAAGAAAAAAAAATCGCTTGCTACTTTTAAAAAAGTAGCAAAGTTATAGTTATCATCGTTCAATTAAAACTATAATAAAAAAGATATAGTCATGTATCAACTATTTTATATATGCTTTATTAGGGGCTCTTTTTTCTTACTCATCCTAGAGCTACCAAAATGTCAGGAATGGGTCTGTGTGTATGTTGTTAGTTGCATCATATAATTCTCTCTAATGCAAAGTCAACTTTCTGTAGCTGGAACTTGGAAGTAATGTCTCATGACATTGTTTCTTTCTGCTCTGTTATAATTGATTTGCAGGCTTCAAATGATGATTTTGTTTTTTTTTTTGGAAATAATACTGCAGACAAGTTGGCCAATTCCGTTGAGCCGCCGGGTCCTTGTCAACGCATCATTTTAATATTCTTCTTTATATTGAATTAAATAACACGCCCGACTCCAAGGTGATCAATTGCTGATGGAGCTGAATTGTCAATTCTTTCTCTATTCACATAAATACACACCACTCCTATATCAGTTTCAATTGGCAGATACTTCATCCAGTTAGAGACTGAAACTTTCTCCAAAATGAGAAGCCTTATTATTGAATCTCTTTATCTTTTCTTCTTATTAAGCTCTTTGTCCTCCTTTCCTGTTGCAACTTCAAGAGCTAATTTCCAGTTGAGGAGGGGTGACTCTATATCTGTCGGAAAAGAATCAGGTTTTATCACCTCCCCTGATAATTCTTTCACTTGTGGTTTCCATAGCTTGGGAACCAATGCCTACTGGTTTGCAATATGGTTCACCAATTCCAGTGACAAAACCATTGTTTGGATGGCTAATCGTGACAGGCCGGTCAACAGCAAAGGCTCAAAAGTAACGATCAGACGAGACGGAACAATGGTCTTGACGGATGTGGATGGCAGTGTTGTATGGCAGACTAATACTACTACTACTGATGTTGCTGCTGCTGAGCTTCTTAACACGGGAAACCTTGTTTTGAAGAACCCACGAGGTGAAATTCTCTGGCAAAGTTTTGATTTTCCCACCGATACTCTTTTGCCTTCTCAAAGATTCACCAAAAATACTAGATTGACATCTGTATTAAGAAAGGGGAGTTATGAATCAGGCTACTTCAATTTGTATTTTGGTAGTGACAATGTTTTGAGGTTGATATCTGACAGCCCAGATACATCAACCACCTATTGGCCAAATCCGGATTTTGATATTTACACAAATGGTAGAACAAATTATAACAGTAGCAGAATAGCAGTTTTAGATGATATGGGCAGGTTTTTTTCAAGTGATCTGTTGCATTTTAATGCTTCTGATTTGGGTTACGGGATAAAGAGGAGGCTGACAATGGACTATGATGGGAATCTGAGAGTCTATAGCTTGAGTGATTCGACAGGGCTTTGGGATATAACATGGCAGGCTCTTGCACAACCTTGTAACGTTAAAGGTGCTTGTGGAAGAAATGCGATATGTGTTTATGCACCGGAACCCGTGTGCACATGTCCTCCTGGATTTGAGGCGAACAATCAAAGTAACTGGAATGATGGATGCAAGGCTACATTCGACCAAACTCTCGTAAATTCCCGACGAGTGAAATTCCTGGAGATCCCTCATGCTGATTACTACGGTTTTGATCTGAATGCAACAAGTCCTGTTACATTTGAAACTTGCAGGGATATCTGTCTGGAGGATTTTCGTTGCCAGGCTTTCAGCTACAGACTATTGGGTCAAGGTTTCTGTTTTGTGAAGAGTGCACTGTTCAATGGCTATGCCTCTCCAGATTTCCCTGCTAGTATATATATCAAACTACCTGAGAGTTTGGAGACATCAAAGCCTGATATAGTTCATGCCCCCCCCACGACTTGTGAATCTAACGAGGCAGAAATTGTTGTGGGCTCTCCTTCTATGTATGATTTCAGGAACAAGAGGGTAAGATGGGTGTATATCTATTCATTTGCTGTGGCACTGGGGGCTATTGAACTGATGTTTGTACTTATAGGCTGGTGGTTTTTGTTCAGAAAGCACGGAGTTCCAGCTTCTGTTGAGGCTGGATACCGAATGATATCAGGTCAATTCAGGTGTTATAACTACTCGGAGCTTAAGAAAGCAACCAACAATTTCAAGGAGGAGCTAGGACGGGGAGGCTCCGGCGCTGTTTACAAAGGTGTTTTATCCGACGAAAGAGTCGTGGCGGTTAAGAGATTGGGCGACATTTTTCAAGCACAAGACGAGTATTTTGCAGAAATCAGCACCCTTGGGAAGATCAATCACATGAATCTTGTAAGAATTTGGGGGTTTTGTTCGGAAAGAAGGCACCGGCTGCTGGTCTATGAATACCTCGAAAACTTATCACTGGACAGGCATCTTTTCGGGCCCAACTTCCTGGGATGGGAACAAAGATACGCAGTGGCATTAGGCACAGCAAAAGGTTTGGCCTATCTCCACCATGAGTGCCTCGAATGGGTTATCCATTGTGACGTAAAGCCGGAAAACATACTTCTCGATGGTGAATTCCAGCCCAAGATTGCTGATTTCGGGCTGGCAAAACTGTCGCAAAGAGAAGGCCCTGGTTCAGAATTCACTAGAATCCGGGGGACAAAAGGGTACATGGCTCCTGAATGGGCGCTAAACCTTCCAATCACAGCAAAAGTGGACGTTTTCGGATATGGAGTGGTGATCCTGGAAATGGTGAGGGGAATAAGGCTTTGTAATTGGGCGGTGGAGGAGGACGATGATGAGCAAGAAGCAGCTCTTACGAACTTTGTGCGGAAAACTAAAGAAAAGATGAAGAGCGGGAACTCATCTAATTGGGTGGAAAGTGTTGTGGACTCGAGATTGGAGGGCAAATTCAGCAGAAATCAGGCGGTCACGTTGATTCAAACCGGCATTTCTTGCGTGGAGGAAGACAGAAACAAGCGGCCAACCATGGCTTCTGTAGTGCAAACATTGCTGGAATGTGAAGATGAGACTCAACTTTGATGGGCAATTACAGTATTCATCTGCGCACTACCCATTCTTGTGTAAAAATAGTTTTTTATTCGGAAGTGAAAATTTTATTGCAAGTGGTCATACTAACTGCATTCATTATAGCTATAGTTATGTAAGTATTAAATGTGATGGTACTTATGATAAAATTACACTACGAACTTGTTAAAAAATCTAATTCCCAAAATTTTACTCACAAAGTTGATGAATTTTAGTTATTTGTGCTATATTCGTCTCCCTATTTATACAATTAGCACCCCATAAACTTAGACACCCCTAATTATTACCGAACATTTCAAAGGCGTAGTCAACATGAGTATAGTGGATATATAGGTTCAGACTATTGGAGTCCACGAAGGTCCGCTGATGACCCTTTCTTGCAAGGAATAAACAGTTTTACTATTGAAACAAAGATTCAAATTCATCATTAGAGTCAGTACTTTATCGCTTTGTTATCGGCCCATCTCCGGAATGGTCCGAAATATGTTTAATATTTTAGCCTCAGGAAAATAAACGTCATTCTTTGGCATAAATATATGTATATATATATACACATATATACATAAATTTATATAAAAGAGATATTTGATAATAAATAGAGACTTTTGTCTATCAAAACACAATATTTATATATACATATATATAAGAGACATGATTTGGCAATATTTGATAATGAACAATAACTTTATCTTTCAAAATACAACATTAAATATAAAATATTTATTTAAACTATTTTAGATTATCTTTAAAAATAAATTCAAACATACACACTATTTCTAACACATATGTTGGATATCAACCAGATAGAAGAAAAACCAGATGCCAAAACCTATCAACTATTACAACATATCAATGGGTCCTAAAACCCTTAAACAAACAATATTACAGAATACAGTAATAAAAGAATGAAATACAGAAATATTCTACAAATCTAAAACTAACAGAGAACAGAAAATAGCTCAAAGAAAATGGGCTCATATAACCAGATCTATAGTCATTTTTGCCCAAGAATCACAAAGTCCCAACAACCTATCGCGATTGTTAAAAAAAATACCCAAAACCACAAAGACATAAGACCACGAATGAGCATTAGGTTTTCACAAAGAAAAGTTCACTAAGAACTTTTTATCGAGAGAGAAGAAGAAGAAGAAGGAATCAAGATTTCAGGCTCACTTATTTCTCCAAAAGGAGACTGAGGATATTTATAAAGTAGGATATTGATTGTCGAAAGGAATAACCAAGAGAGAAGACAACGATGGAGAAAACCAAGACCAGAGAGAGTGAGAGAGAAGAGAACGAGGAGGCACTGGAAATCGGGTTAGGATTTTGACTAAGTGAAAGAAAGAGACACCAAATTTAAAACGGTGGAAACGGATTGGACAAATAGAGGAGTAAAAAACATGGATTGAACGTTAGTGAAGAACCAATCATCCAAGTGATAGATGAAGGAGGCTTGGGCTTGGGCTATAAGGGCAAATGGTCCACAAGATTTTTTCACAACATACTTATTTATATATTTTTTATTTTTATCTCTGTATTTTCATAAAATACAATAAAACTCTCAAAAAAAAAAAAAATCTAAACACTATAAATAAATCTTATTTAATTAGGACTGAACTCATTCTTGTGTTCTAGATATATATGTTTTGTCCTATTTGGATTTAGATGATTACAAGGGATTTAATTGAATTCATATATTTTTGAATATTTTTTTCAAGAAAGTTCAATACATAAATTTAGGAGCTTCAAAAACAAAATATTAAAATTTTATAAAATTTGTATAAAATGTGAAAAAGACCGAAATAAATACTAACATATGATTCTTATTAGGTGTAAAAGATGAAGCTTATTCTTACAAATATATTTTAAGATATTATTATTATTATTATAATAAGTATTATATTCTGAAAATAGCGAAATTTATGAGATGATTGAAACAAAGGAACACTAGAAAAAATAAAAACCAAAAAATTAAAATTGAAACCCTACAAGTGCGCACGTGTGTAGACATCTCTCACGTGTGGAACACATACGTGTGGCGGACGAGCCGCCACTTCCAGACACAAGTCTCTCTCACTCACTCCCTGCGTCACTCGCTTGTAGGGAACGGCGTCGCCCACCTCTCTCCATTTCTCTCATTTACTCACATTTTCTTTTCAGTAGAGAAAAGGAATCGAGCCGCCGCCCACACCGTGTCTCGCCAAGCTCTTCCGGGTAAAGATTTTTGCTTAATTTCGAGCTTTTAATCCCCTTTTTGCAACAAATTTCCAGCCTTTTGTATGTATGATTTTTTATATATAATATATGTGTATTTCTTTTGCAGCATATCCGCCGCCAAGAGTTAGAACTCGTGCTGGGCATTTGCTACAATTTGTCGAACTTTCAGTAGTTTTGATTCAGTTAAATTGTTGAGTTTTCTTACATGGCGGGTTGTTCGTCAAGTATTGGAATAGCCCATTTCAAGAATTCGGAAAACGAGGTCGTTCTTCCAAGGTGCTTTAGCTCCAAGAGTCTGGCAGCTGCTAAGTTTCCATGTTTCGGTATTAATGGAACTAGAACAAATGGGCATTTCCTGTGTAAAAGAATAAGGCAGAGACTTGTAATTGTAAATATAATGAACCCTGAGGCTGAGCCTCAATCAAGTATAGCGGCGACTACCATAACTGAACGAGGTGACATTGGTTTCGCGGGAAAAGATGCTAAGGTTATTGAAAGGAATTATGTTTGTGGTGACGGGGATTCCATTGATGGGAGTGGAGGGGACGGAAAATTTTCAGGTGGCGGAGGTGGTAGTGGAGGTGGGGATAACGACGGCGACGATTATGAAGAGAAGGAGTTTGGCCCAATATTGAAGTTTGAGGAGGTGATTAGAGATGTTGGAGGCTGCCAAGACCGTGGGTTTACGCAAGGTGCTTCTGCATAGATATTTGGATTTGCAGGTAAAATTTGTGCTGAATGAATGTTACTCGAGCAGATGATAAATATTTCAGTCAGCCTTTGGTATGCTAGTGATGGTCTTGTAATTTGAGACTGCAGGGGTCAGCGTGGCCACTCGGGTTTCTAATGCAGTCCTCTGCTATGCTCAGGAACAGGATGTTGGCTGATCCATCATTTCTATTCAAGATTGGAACTGAGGTTTGTGAAGCTTGTTTCTTGTAACTTTGTCCATCTGCAAAGCACATTTAGTGGGTAAATGCACTTGCATGAAGGGCGAATCCACTATAAGCACTTGTTTCAAGTATCACACCAGTTTACATGGTTTGCTAAGATGTTTAGATATCTCTTCATGAAAAGGTAGCTGCCCAAGAGGTCATGACTACTGAATACTGCTTGAAATGCTCATTGGTCTTGGCTATAATACAAAACTAAATATTTTTGGCATTTTCTTGCATATTTTTATTCAGTGCATTTATGATGTGAGAAATCTTTTTCCATCTGCAGATAGTTAT
>NC_026155.1:14293815-14297508 GCF_000512975.1 Sesamum indicum
ACGTTTGCGGAAGTCAAAAAGAGAGGGAAAGACTTCTGGGCAGAATTTGAACTGTATACTGCTGATCTCCTAGTTGGGGTGGTTGTTAATGTTGCTCTAGTTGGGATGTTAGCTCCATATGCTCGAATTGGACAACCGTCTGCATCTCAAGGATTTTTCGGTCGTATGCAGAGAGCTTATGCTGCACTTCCTAGCAGGTATCTGCTTCATATCAAAAGCGTATATAGTTCTTGAATTTTGGTAACAATAGTCGGTACACAGTATCACATCTGTACAAGTCGCTCACATGTTTCTTACTCATGTCTTGAACTGCTGTGCACTATGAACTCCTTAACTTCTGAATTCTATGATATAGTGTTTTTGAAGCAGAAAGACCTGGGTCTAGATTTTCAATAAACCAGAGGATTGCCACCTATTTCTATAAGGTAACAGATGCATCTGCCGTAAAATAGGCTAGTTGCATGTTATCTGCATAAGGATATCTTAGGTGATAACAAATATATTTACTCCTGAAACTCTCTTAAGCTGATCAGTTTTACTTTCCTTTTCCTTGTCTTATGTTGTCTTTTTCAGGGAATTTTATATGGATTAGTTGGGTTCGGATGTGGTATTATTGGTCAAGGAATTGCAAACCTAATAATGACAGCCAAACGGTATGTTTCTGCTAAAAGATACTGTAAGCATGCATATAAATACATCAGAGATACATATTGAATGAGAGAAACAATTGTTAGAACATGAATGTTGGAATTACCAGGCTGCCTTCGAGCGGGTGTGGCTTCACCAAATTTGTATTGAGTTTATGTTTCATTTGGGTCTAATTATGATAGTGATCCAATAAGTTGGATCTAAATTATTACTTCTTTTTTTCCCAGTTATCTGAACGGGTGTCTAGTTTAATAGTTCCAATCATGTTTTCCATGTCATCAACATTTATACTTGTGATAGTTTTAAGTTACACTACATGAATATTCCTGTTTCTAATAAAAGCAATTTTATGTGTTTCAGGAGCATTAAAAAATCAGAGGATGACATTCCAGTTCCACCTCTTATAAAGAGTGCAGCACTTTGGGGTATAACTTGCTTCCTTGCCTTTATGATTGGAATTTTGTCACTAGAGAAATGCGAGTTCCATGCATCAAATCTTTATTTGGCCTTTTACTATGGAACTTATCAGCTACTGTTTTTAGTGTAAATACATAGATATCTTTTCCAAGCACTGCATAATTATATCAACTCCCCAAAGTTGCAGTATAAAGCATCCGGCTTCCCGTATATCCTGGCACTTTCACCCTTTCAACTAGAATATTTACTATTGCTTCACAAACTTACTACATATTTTACCCAAAAAAGAAGCAATTAGATGATGATGTGATAAATGGGATTTACGTGTTGAATAAATTCGGTGAAAATTTGCCCAACTGCAATTTGAGGTCCTAATTCAAGTTCTGATGCATATCTTTTATGTGTATAGTAAGATGGTAAAGGGATTTTTCCCAGAACCCTATTTTGGCTGTTCTTATGTTCATTACAATTTCTTGTGCATCTGATCCTTATCTTCTGCTAAACCATCTTCTCTTCGCAGGTGTTTTCCTGGCAGTGTCTTCCAACACTCGCTATCAGATTATCAACGGGTTGGAACGTTTAGTTGAAGCATCTCCATTGGCAAAGAAGGTTCCACCTGTTGCAATGGCTTTCACAGTTGGTGTGCGATTCGCCAACAATGTCTATGGTGGCATGCAGTTTGTGGATTGGGCTAGGTTGACAGGTGTGCAATGACTAAATAAGAAGCATAGAAACATGGCCGCATGGGGTTCTGAATCTTCTGAACCGCGGGAAATCCTTTGAGCGTTTCTTTGTATGTTGTACTTCAAGTTGGGGGCAATTTGTGTAACCCCAGTAGTATCTTTTTCTTAAAAAAAACTGCCTTTGCCCGATTATTACGGTTATGTTGTTGACTTGATTATCTCTGAACCTAATGGTAATATGTTGGAATATCTCAAGGTGTGGCAATGAATCCAAGTCGATTTGCTTTATAAAAAGAATATACCATTGAACTTCTACGAAATTGTACGATGGGATTACACCAATTGTCTTGATTATGGAATATCATTAAAAATAGGAATTCGCTTTATATAAGGATTCCTGCAATAATTTCCAATTTGGAATGAATCAATCATCAAGTTGTTATCTGATTAAACAAAAAATGTGTTCTTTCATTGCTCAAGAATCTTGATTATCAAAAAATATGATGATCATCCTACAAGAATCGAAGAGAAAATTGAAAATTCCTTTCATGTCATACTACTCTTATCCATATGATCCATAATCGAATATTTTGAAAAGAAAAAACAATAAAAGCTTATTGCATATCAAATTCGAGGTGGCATGCAAAGGATGGTGTAATTGGGAGGAGTTATGGTTTGTTCCAAGAATGGTGAAGCTGAGCTAAGCAGGCATATATCTTGACTCGGTTGCCATATTTGGCAAAATCTGCAAGAATATCAGCTGCAATAAACCTGGAAAGCAAAGCGACCATCCTCCTTATGAACCCTGGCTGGGAGAGATGAAGTAACTTGACAAGGCTTTCTGAATAACCCGACTCAGCATTTATTTTCATCTGATTGGTTTTGGGGATAGTACACATTAATTGAACTATTCGGGCAAACCAAGAATGAGGGAATCTAATTAAAGGGTATTTGCTTCTGAGCCTGGTTCCTTGTTGCAACCCTCCCCAGTCAGTAGTCCCTCCCAGCTGCAATATGACATGTGTTCTATTCTTGTACGGCTAAGCCCTGAATAATTCGGTCAATGGTCAAATCCTGGAATCCTCAGTCACTGGAACCCTGTGGCTGTACCGGATTCTCTCACTCAATTCCTTCCCCTTTAACGGCTACTTTTTTACCTTCCCGCCTTTTTTCTTCTTTCTCTCGCCCTCCCTCAATTCTTGTATTAATATATTTATAATACACGAGACCAGACCTCTCACACCCTTTCTTTCCCCTTAGGCCTTAAACCAATTCCTCCTCTTTGCAAATTCACAAAAGAATGTTCATACCGCCATCTCCTCCATTGCCCGATTTTTTCTTTTCTTCCTTGAAACCCTTTTGATATCCATCAAGAAAGATTTTTTTTTTTTTTCTTGAAACCCTTTTGATTTTCATCAAGAAAGTTCTTTTCTGTGATTTAAGCCATTTAGTCATTCTTCAAGAAAACAAAACAATCATGACAAAAATCGACGCCCTCCGTCGTTTCCTCTTCCCCTGCATCAGCCACACCAATTCCCCTAGTCGTTCTCCACCAACCACCACCACCACCAGCAACGCCACCACCAAGAGACGCCTCAGCACTTCCCTTCGTGACGATCCAGAAAATCCTGAAGACAATCAAGAAACCTCCTCCTCCTCCTCACCGTCCACTCCCAACATCCCTACCCCATTCGCGCCGCCGCGCTGCTCCCGGACAATGGTGATCGGCACCATATTCGGCCACCGCAGAGGTGGGCACGTGTGGTTTTGCATACAACAAGATCGCCTCAGCACCACTCCCGTTCTTCTTCTCGAACTTTCAATTCCCACCTCCACTCTCATTCAGGAAATGGAATGCGGGCTAGTACGCATAGCCCTCGAGTTCAACGCCGGAGAGTCTGCCGATTCAGAGCTGAGCAGCTGCCCCTTGCACTCGGTCCCCCTC
>NC_026155.1:14297518-14362483 GCF_000512975.1 Sesamum indicum
TCGGTTTCGCGGTTCGGCGAAAGGCAACGCAGCAGAACAGAATCTTGCTTAAAACCATGCAGAATATAACAGTTGGGGCGGGTGTGATTCCATGTGGGTCTGGGTTCGGATCCGGGTTGAACTCGGAGGAGATCATGTATATGCGGGCCAACTATGAGCGTGTTGTAGGGAGTGCGGACTCGGAGTCCTTCCATTTGATCAACCCTGATGAAGGTCCTGGTCAAGAACTCAGTATTTTCTTGCTCAGGTCAAAATGATTTATCAGCTTTTACAGCGGAGGTAATTTTGGCCGCAAGATTAGAAAGTTTTTTCAGAGATAAATAGCTCAGCTTTCTTTTACTGAGGTTTAAGTGATGTTATGAATGAAAATTCGGTGGTGGTTTGAAGAAGGGATAATTCAGGCAGTAGGAAGATGAAAAGTTTGGTGTGAATAAGTCGTTGTGGCTTTTCTTGGGGGATCACAAAATTTTGGGTTTTCTGATTTCTGGGATTTTCGTTTGTCAAAGCTTTGAAAACTGCGGTTTTCTTGCTTCTTCACTCCTGGAATTCTCAATTTCTGGGAAAACAAGGCTTGGAAAATCTGCTGACCGAGGTTAAATTTATTGTTTACCTTCTGCGAGAAAAGTAGGCTAGATTACTATTGGTTGTTAATATCCACCCATGTAAGAGAGAATTTTTTCTTTTTCCTTCCTTGTCTCGGCTTTGGTTAGAAATTGATTCATGTATCTGCATCTTTCTTTAACGTTCCATTCTTTGTTTACATTGTTTGGTTTGTACTTGAAGAACGAACATATTGGCCCTTTTGGCAATAAAATAATTCAGCAATTTCTTGTCCATTTATTATGATCCATCTCTCTTTTGCTTTTTCTATTGTTGTAATGAGGTGTGTGCTATAAGAACAGAATGCTTTTGGATATTATACTTGATTGCGGGTATCATATCTATGTGATTGTAAACTTTAAACATGTACCAGGACACAATAATGCAAGATTCTCAGTGAGTTGTCATTCAGTGTGACAATTTGCTCTTGTGTTTGATGTTTCATCTCTAACTTGTTATAAATACGAAGTATGAAAAGAGCATTTTTTCAAGAGAAAATGCTACTGATCTTTTCTAAAAGCAGAATATCGTCTTTAGATTGGACTGTTTGGCAAATCATACATGATATTCCTAGAATTTTGAATGACAGTTATGCTTCAGTAGGCTGAATTTCGTCCTGTCGATGCTTTACTTTGATTCTGGAATGCTATGCCTGGAAATGGTTTAAATCTGCAAACAGTTGCTACATTTTCTCTTCATATATGCAGCCTAGACAGTTATTGATAATAAAGATTAGGCTTTCCAGACATCATGTAGATTACTACTCTATGGTTTTCTATTTTTCTTCATAGAAATCGAGGAATCGCTCTGGATTTACCTGTTGAGAGTGATACTATGTCGAGTTTTACAAACCAACCAATGACTTTAGATTTGAAGAATTAATCATGGATTTCAGTTACAATCCTTTTCTTATTTTTGATGATATATTAATACTCTCCACATAATCTAGCTCCTTTGAAATGTGCAGTGACCCTTTTTCAGGCCAGGCCAAGCCAAATTGATAGGATTGGCCACAAAAAAGAAAATGCCAGATTCAATATACCCCCATCATGTTCGAAACTTCAAAAATCTTTGTGTACAGCTATTCCTCTAATTAAAATTTTGGACCACTTCCACTTTAAATTACAATTGGCCTGAAACTTTGCATTTTTTCAGGTATAACTAACATTGCCGATGACAGGTCTTCCTGTATTGGTCATTGGGCTTAAATTGTTTCTTGTCTTCATTTTCATTTAACGACTTGAGATAATCAGGAGTTTACATCATGGTATAAACATCTCCGGTTTTGTGGCATAGCAGAAAAGTGAACTGAAATTAATAGACCTTTGTTACAGCTGCTGCATTCCGACAGCTTAGTGTACCCAATGCTTCTGGTAGCGAAAGTAATTGATGTCTTTCTGTTTTCTTTTTTCATGTGTGTTCTGTGAAGCATATAGCAGCAAACAAGGAATCTAAGAATAGTTAGGCCAAAACTCTACTTACCATATCAATTACAAATTTACAGTGATCACTTAACTGGAGAGCAAGGACAACCAATCTGATTTTATGTATAAAGATATGGACCGAAGAGAATGATATGTTAGCACAGATACTTTACTTGGAAATGAATAAATCCAGACATCATTAAACTGGTAAGCTTTCCGTACCAACTCAAACATCTGTTCATTCCGACAAGATTAAACATTGTTCAATTTTTCCAACTTAAAAGAAAAAAAATTCTTACCCTTAATTTTATATTGTTGGAAATTCATTAAGAAATGTAAAGAAAAGAATGTATCCTGTTAGAAGTTAAAGAAAAGCTAATGGAGATGTTTCAGAGCATCCGTCTTTTCATATAACAAGATGCCACTTCTATTGTTCTTAAGAAAAGTTAAATAAAGCTTATTGTGCTATATATTTGTTCATTGATCCCACGTAAAGCGACCTTTTTCCTTTTTCTCTCTTTAGGAAAAAAGCATATAGAATACACATATTCCCCCTTCACTTTAAGTGTTAAGGTTCACTTGGATGATAGCAATCTCAAGCACCCAAATTTAGTAGAGTTAACAGGTAAGTCTTTTTCCTATTTGCTTGTCTAATCAGTATATATTCACCTTTTTTTAACTTTCTCCTCAAACAGAAATAAGAATATGCCGCTGAGGTTTAGTAACCATCGGAAGTCTTGTCATAGAGTGCCTCAGTAGAGAAGCCCCAATATCTCTGATTAAATGTTTGAAAAGCCACATGGGATGCATGAAGAACAAATGACTTCAGATTAAGGTTTAAATAGTCGTGTGTTATTGTTTCCTAAAAGTTGAAAGACTGAGGGAATGCCACAAAGGTTTCTCGCTGAAGTGCCAGCTCGATCAACTCTAACTTATTTGAAGAGCTTGAACGAATTGCAACTAAAAGTAGTGGATCTCTCATTAAAATACGTTCTTGGGGGAGCATTGGTAACTAAAGTGTATTCATGCAAGTTGGTGTCGTAACCATGAAGTTCTTAAAATATGAACTCAACACTGGTGGTTATCCATAAAGAGGTTTCTTTCTTATGACAGACTGAAAACACTCTATGCTTCCACACTTTAGGGTTGCTCCAACATAATATTCAATTTCCATGTAAAAATATTCTATACTAGTGAGAGTATTTTTTGTTCAGGTTTATCATGATCTTGCTCCTAACAAATAGCCGAATTCTTCATTTTCCTTCACGTTGTCGTCAAATTATTAACACACAGCTCAGTGCTTGCTAAAAACAGTGAAAGTTTTATGATGACTCAGAAGTTATAAGTGCAGTATTTTGATGAATGTTATGGTATGACATGGCACTGTGCCGTTGGAAAAGACTTTGAATCTTGCATAACATATTTATGTGGAAGCTAATTTTTTCTGCATGGCGATGATGGTACTGCAACTCTTCAAAGATGGCAAAGATATATCTGAGAGCAAGGAAGAAGCTAAAGGAGTTCTGCAGAAATCCGCTTAATTAGTGCTCACAATGGTGGTTTTCTAATAAAGGCTTAAATAATCAACTTGTAGAGATATTTTTGCTTGCTCTCGGAAGCCAGAAACATCCATTCCATGTCTGCAAAATGCAGAAAAAGATTGTTGGAAGAAGAAATGACTGTTTAAATAGCATGTTAATTAGATTTGTATTGTGTTTTGATTACAGTGAAATTCCTTGTTATTTGGTGGATATGACCTGTTATTTCATTCGAATTGTTATGTACATCCGGGGTAATCCTCCTGACACAAGACATACGGAACCGAGTATAAGTGGTCCGTGTAGTGAGGCTCACATAATAACATCACGAGTAGGAAAATAAGGTAGTCCACACACACATGGGACTCCTGATTTACAAAGCAATTTCAACTTGGTAGAGAGTAGAGAAAACAATATCAGAAACACAATCTTTTAGAGATATATGAGGAAAGAGCCATGTTACCTTAGACGTAGATATCTCAAGATCTTGTGTTTCTGCTGGATGTGAAGACAGGGTTAATCTGCAGCCCGAGGCCTAAATGATTCAATAGATGTAATAATCATCTAAACCTCAGGATGCAGATTACCTGATCCTCACCCCCAATGGTATTACTGTTGTGAAGTAACTCGAGCAGAAGAGAAACAAAACAGAGTTGTAGATATTTTCATGCAAAAGGGTTGATGATCCATGTGCATGGGAAGATGCATATATAATGCCTCGCAAAGCTCCCATATTATATTCCCCTTGGGAGGGGGTGGTAAGGTGTCGAGAGATCTATATTATAATAGGCAATGATAAGGTGCGGTCACCTTATTCTGTTCCTCGCTAACCAATGATAAGAGGGAACCTTTCCTTTTACTAGACAATGCTATTTCATCCTTGACTGCTTTCTCAACAGGACCAGAAAGAACAGCTCAGCTGGAAATATAGAAAAAATTCACATCACAAACTCAGTTGCTTGGTTGCGTTGAATTGTGAAAGACTAGAAATGGTTTATATGAGTACTCCAGAAGCTTGTTAAGTTCGTGTTTCAAGCATCCTGCTCTTGTTTACATGTGGGTTCTTCAACTTTTGGCTTTCTGATGGTAAATCAAGAACGGGGTCTGTTTCTTTATCTTGATTTGCCTTGGGAATTGATATATATGAACAATTTGGTCACTGCTGTTTAATTGTTTGTGAATGCTAGTTTGCAATGGATTTCTTTCCTTCTTCTCTTTGATTTCATTTTAGTTTAAACTTCCCAAGGTAGATGATGCCGTGAATCAGCATGTACAGCTGTAATGGTTTGTAATCATTCTGAGTGCTTTCTTACACCTGAACTACCGCCCTCAAACACGATTGATCTCTTCTTTCAGTGTCGCACCACAAGTGAGAGCTCGACACTGCATGTCATGCATGATTGCCATTTGCTACCCCAATCGCCATCACTATGAATCCATTATCTCCATCTGGCTCCGAGCATTGATGCAAAAGCCTTGTTCATGGAACAAATGTTGTCATCCTTAGCTTGGTAAAGTTAAAGCATAATCTGATGCAACTCAAATCACAATCCATGAGGCTACAAGAAGTTGAGTAAAGAGTTGCATCAGATTATACTTCCACATCAAAATAACAAACTTAAAGTTGATATCTTATGAGGTATAAAAAACAATTCCCAGCATCCCAGGGAATATGTGAAGGCTTATTCCATTTCCACCACTTTCATGTCTTTTCTCAAATGTGCTTGTGCCTAACCCAAACAAACAGCATTTATTTCATGAGAGTAAGGCTAAACCGTTATGATTGTTTTCATAACTAGAAGATTTTGGACATAAATCAAAAACTGTGAAACGTGCAGCTTCTTTTTCTTTAGATAGAAGATTGGCCCCAAAGAACCCAACAGGTCAATAGTGCAAATTTTTGGTATCCTGAATCCCCGCTCTCAGAAACTCATATATGATCCAACCCCACCAGGGATTAATCTGCTGTCAGCAGCGGGTAATGCAAGAACAGGCAAAAATATTAGAAAAGAATGATGCACAGCTTTCCATTGTTATAACTCAGGAGACAAAATTAGGCATGACACATGTTACCAAAATATTCCAGGTGGGTATGGTTGCATTTGTCACCTTGAGGTATGTAAGACCTTATCTAAGAGGATTTCCTTGGCATACAGTTCATGATATAATCACAAAATTCATAGTAATAGATCTCATAATCTTGAGTTGCATCGTCGCTGCATTTCAACAGCATATGCATATATGTCTAAGCTGTGTACATCCTTTTATAGATTTCTTCAGGATTTGATGGAAGTAGCTCTGTTACATCCATGCATCAATCTCACGGGAACATAAACACTTCATCCTGGATGCATGGAGAGGTACATGAATTCAAAAAGAAAATTCAGAACTCGCTATTTTAAATAAATCTGAAATTAAATTAATTTAAAATCCACCATAACAATAATAAAGAAAAAGAGAAAATTCACAAAAATCAAAACATTGAATTCTCATACGTGATTATAAAATCAGTACACAAGTCTCATCCCTAATAGAAAACTGATATAACAATGAATTTACAAAAAGAAAAAACACAAATGCTTAAAGAATAATAAAAGTGTGGCGACAGCCGACAAGATTTGGCAAAGTGATTTGACAAAATTTTCTAATCACACAATCATCAATACAACGTCCTTTAGCTCTGAACTGAAGAAATACATTAATGTGGAAGACTATACTATCAAATCACCTATACACTGAAACATTGTCATTGGCAGCATCAGAAAATTTACCGCCACAGAACCATGGACGGTAGTACCTACCTATTAGTAAACTGGCATATATTTTAAATCAAAATTGATTCAATATGAGTTGTTCATCAAATCAAGGGACATAACTGGACATGCAGCTAACTGAAAGGCCCATGAGACATTAGCTTCTTCAATGTTTCATATGTCATGAAAACAATCCCTACACTTGGAACAACCTTGTAGTATTCTGGCATAATCCCTCTATACAAGCCTCGGAAACCTTCCGTACGGATGATATGCCTGAATGTTCCAAATAATCCAGCATTATACACTCGGGCTCGACCACCAGCACCTTCCAATTGCATTCTTCGCCTCACAAGGTCCAAAGGGAAAGTTGCTGTAATGAACAAGATTACATTCATCTAAGCAATAATGGTAAACTGCACAGTTCAGGTAAAAACAGTTGCTTTAAACTAATAAAATAGATATCTTCAATAATAAAGATACTTTTCGAACTTTGTACAAGTCTAAAAGAATACGCAGGAGTAACAACCCACCCACCTGTTGATGATGCAATGCCAGAAAGACTGCCACAACTGAGGCTGACCAATACTGCAGAATCATCGGGCCTAGTGGAAAACCAGATATTCTTAGCATTTAAACAAGAAAGAGATCATTGCAAAATTATTAGACAAAGTCAGACTGTTCTTCACCTTCGAGAATGCCAAGAAGTTCTCAAACTCTCATAAACTGAAAAGCTTATTGCTATACTGGGTCCAACACCCTGCATCCACAAAAGAAAATGAAATGAAATCATAGCCATTTCAGAATGCAAATCGTGCGTAGGTTACAGAACACTAGATATAAGGAAAATGACTATAAAATACCAATAATGTTGCTCCAAGCCCTTTGTACAGACCAAGAAAGCCTTCATCTCTGCAGATGGTATGAAGTGCATGCCTTATGCCTTGATAGTATATTGCATTTGTCTAAAATATTTTGTAAAACCAAATGAGAACAATATCCATACAAGTAATTAATACTTCAAACAGATGAATAACATGGATAAGTCTGGAGAGAAAGGGAGCACATTGATTCCACTGCTAGCTCAAAAAATGGAAAGGAATTCAAAATGTAAAGCATAATACCCCAAAACCAAGATGACAAGCAACAACTAAGAGAAGAAAAAGCCAGAATCGAAGTTCCTTGGCAAATCCATCTGGCATTGGATAGTGATTTGAGGGTTTAGAATGATTTCCTCATTAACTTAGATTGATCTTATCAAGGTAGTTCCATTTGTTTTTCTTTTCCCCCCCGTTTTCCTAATTTATTATATAGTCTTTTTTTTTTTTTTGGGATTGGGCAGGCTGGGGGCAATATAAGTAAGTTGACTCATAACTAGAAGAAGAAGATAACTGCCTCAACAGAATCCTTCATTGGTAGTGATCACACAGCCTGCTATGAGTAGGAAACCGCCGAATAAGAAAATGTTATGCTTCAATTTAAAGTGTATTACTCTTGCACCTGTGCAGCGAGTCGTGTCCTGACAAGGTCCAATGGATACGTGGCAGAAGCGGAAGTTATTCCTGCCAAGCCACCACCTACAAAATGCACAATAATCTCTGCATGTGGATTCCCTCCATTTCCATCAAGGCCCAGCATTGATTTTAAAATCTGCAAAAAAATTTAATATAAGAGAAAGACAGCACATTAACATTAGGCATTCTTCAGCTGGGTTAGAATAGTAATTCATTCACGTCTAATAAATACTCACAGACTTGTACTTTTCATAAGCATAAAAGTTGACAGAAGAATAGGGAAGCCGGTGAGCTATGGTAACCAAATTCCCTTTCCAAAAAGCTCGAAAACCTTCTTCATTGACTATACGAAGTGCCTCACGCCATATACTAGGTTTACTCATCGTTGCAACATCTGAATGCATGCCCTGTACCTAACAGGAGATTAGAAAAAATAATAAGAAATAAATAAACAGCACGGCAAAAAGGCGTATGACAGAGACAGCAAAGAAAATTTAGATATAGGTATGCATCTTCTCAAACGCACAACAAAATAGAGGTTTATTAGTATGCCATATAATTAGATTCCAGCTATACCATGGTGTTAAATTTACATAAGGTTCAAATCATCTAATCCAAGATTATACACATAAACTTTCATTTTTCCTAATTCCTTCAATTCTGGTCATATTGCTCAGGTGAATTCCCAGTAAAACTTAACCAATAATAGAAAAGAGAGGAAACTATCCTTGGACCTTGAATTTTAAAGAAAAGTGAATATGATTCTTGAGGACAACGCCAAGTAGAACTTGTACAAAAAGACAATCTTACTTAAGTAGCGAGGAATTTTGAAGAACCTTCTTCATATCAAAATTCTTAACGTTCAGCCTTATTTAAGAAATTGGTCGCCAAGAGAATTAGTGATATCGCATTCGTCTCTTTATTACGATTTTGCTATTCCTTCTCTCACTGTCCTCTATGCAAATAAAGCATAAGAGAGACATAAGAAGAAAAGGCAATAAAACAAAACAAAACCTGAAAGAGAATGGTGAGGCGAGCCAGAGGAGCAGTACAGGTCTTGCTGAAAGCTCCAGCAACGCCGCCGGCGAGGAGCTGCGGCACCGCACCAATCTGCGATAGTTGCGGCTGCTGCTGCTGCTGCGGGCGTGAGTGATGGTGATGGTGATGGAGAAGCTTCCTCGTAGCAGAACCGCCGTCCACCCCAACTCTAGCTGCCATGAGGTCGAATAAAAATCAATGATGGAATTGGTTTTGGTGTGTTGTGTCTCCCCAGGAGTCAAATAAACACTGTAGATCTCCGGGAATGTTCAGCATGTTAGTGGTTTGGGAGTGGAAGTTAATTGATGCCGCGGTACTTGGTCTGGAATTCTTTATTAATTTTGGGGCACAGGAACAGGCAATAAAACCCTAGTGAGGAGGAGGAGAAGAAGGGGTTTGATTCCGCGGAATATTACTTTTTGAATATTGTCTGGGTGGTTTGAAAGAAACGGGAAGTAAAAAATGGCATCACGTTTTTACCACATAAAGTAAAAAAGGGGGAAGGAAGGCCGGGCCCAACCAAAAGTCTTGTACACCATAGAAGAGCCCATATTGGATTTTGAAGCCCAGCCCCAACTTGAACTGGGAATGAAGCAAGGGTACTGTTGCGGTCTGGTCTGGTTTAAACGAGGCACGAGGGCGAGGGGGAAAATGGAAATTGATTGTTGGACCTTGTTTGTTTGTTTGCGTTTGGGATTGGGATTACATATGGAGGGGCAAGCGGTGAGTGGATGAAGCGGTGTGGGTGTGGGGTCTGGGGGTCTGCTCACTGCTGCAGCTCTGAAAAGTGATAAAACTGATAATTATAAGGCTGCCCTGCTAGTGGCTACTAGGTAGGTATAGGCGTTTAGAGTAAGAGCAGAGCAGCTCCTTTCCCTCCCTCTCTTTACTCACAGTTGCATTGCGGGGCCCCAACTTTGATGGAAACCCACACACACACACACACACACAGGGAGGAAGGGTGGGAAATGAAATCAACCTACGTCCCATGCGCATTTCCAGGACTCAATATCCACGTCTCTCTCTCTCATTTCAGCAAAAATAACAAATAAAAGCAACTCTCGCCTCAAACAGATTGCCGCAACTCCACATGAAGAACCAATCCAATCCTGATTCATCAAAGGGGGGTGATGCTGATGGAAGAAGCAGCAGGCCTCGCCAATTTCGGAGGATTTTATATATAAATCTCTCTCTCTCTCTCTCTCTCTCTCTCTCTCTCTCTCAACTCCTTCAAGCAAAAGATATGTGGTGACGTTACTCACTGTGCAATTAAACGCTCATCCTATCCACCTCCTTTATTAATTCAATTACCCTAAGCTACCTATGTATATGGCCTATGGTGAAGGGAAGGCAAGGGATTCTCATTCCTTGTAATTAATAATAACACACATTACTCAACCTACTGTGTGCGAGACAACAAAGAACGTGAGCATGACGACCACTAATTATTCAAAACATATTCGTAGTGTTTGAATTCGTAATTTGAATATTTTGTTGAGATAGAAAAAAAAAATAAAAATAAATAATTATTTGTTATATATATCTGTATTTATTTTTTAAGATAATTTAAAATAAGTATTGTATGTTTAATGTTGTGTTTTTCAGATAAAAATTATTATTTATTGTTAAATCATATCTTTTATAATATATATATATATTTGTATATAGATGTATTTATGCTAAATAATTAAAAATACCTAAATAGTTTAAAAATATTAAATATATTTGAGTCATTCAAAATAATTTAAAAATAAAAATAAACAAGGTGAATATACCTCCTGTTGCTATTGCTCCCTACATATACATACACACACTTTCTTCACTTCAACCTACCTACCTTACCTCTCATCAATGGACTATACTAATTCATTTCTAGTTGTTACCCTCCATATTATTCATAAACAAAAAACAACAACAAATCACCTAATCAAAATGTTTTACTCTGAGTTTTTAACTCCATTCAGATTTGACAAGATTTAAATCGTTTATTGTATAATTTAAAAAATAATAATCAACTATATGTATTATTTATTTAGTTCAATTAAAATTTTAATTTAAATGAAAATTTTGTAGAAATGAATATAGATGTTTGATCCAATAAGAATTAACATTTTATTTTTAGTATTAAATTAAGGTAATGAGTCCCTATTATATTTTCAAAATTATTATTAATTATAGAAAAGAAAGAATGAAATAATTAAGAGAAGCAGTAGTTAGTATTACTTATTAGTAGGGCAACAACAACAACATCAACATCAACATCAACATCAACATGAGAAGCTTTCAATTTTATTTCAATCAATCATTTCTTTTCTTTAATAATAATAATAATAACAATAAAGAAACATGGGAAGAAGCGATACGCTATAAAAAGCAACTGTTTGGCGGATAGAGTGTTGGCTGCCCAACACTCTCACTCTTTTTTCCTTTTCTTTTTTCTTTAATCCCTCCTGCTGCTCACGTGTGCCATTCCGCACACACACTCTCTCTCTCTCTATTTATATCACATATCTACTATGAACTTTCCTATGTTTATATATAATTTTTTTGTAATTTGAAATATTATATTTAATATTTTTAAATTTATTGATATTAATAAAAAAATTAAATAAAAATTAATACTTACTCTTAATCGACTTAAAATGAACTTATTGTAGGTTAAATAATTTTTTAAACTAAACTACTCATATAACAATGAAAATATAATTTTTCAAATGTATTAACGCGTGAAGATGTATGAAAGTAACTTGGTCATAAGAAAATTTATCTATCATGTTATAAGTCAATCAGAGGTTAATATAGATTTTTTTTTTCTAAATTTTTGTTTATATCAGTAAATTTAGTGAATTTTGACTAATGAATGAATTTATGTATTAGATGAAAATAAACCTAAAAAATATTAGGTGTAATTTATCAAGCAATAAAAAATTTACGTATAATTATATCAAAACATAAAAAGAGAATATAATTATCTCGATCAACTATTATCCATCACAAACTTTGCGAATCATATCATATCATTATAATTATTATTCCATTGGAAAAAGCGTAATGTTACAACAACAAAGTGCAGTGAAAGATGTTTATGCCGTTATTTCGGGATTTTCTTTTATTAAATTATAAAGTAGTAAGAGAAAAACGGAGTATGGCAAATGCATGTATATATGCATAGATGATAATACATGACTTTTCTTGGAGAAAAAAAAAAAACAGAGAGAGAGAGAGAGGGGGGAGTGTACAATAGACTACAGTAGTTCCACTTTCACTACTGGACGTATGGATTTTGTCTGGTAATTAGGCTGCGGCAGGAGAAAGAAGGGGCGGGGGCCTCTTCTTTCTCTTGCTGCTGTTCCAGGAAAAGAAACCAAATTAATGAGATTTAGAAATTACATATTTGTATTTCTAAATATCTATATAACAGAAATTTGATTACATATGATAGTATGGCATTGGCAGACAGCCTCTCATTTCATCATCACCCCGTCTCTTTCACTGTTGCTCTCTTTTTCTTCTCTTAAACTCTCATCATCTTTTTACTACCAATCTCTCTCTCTCTCTCTCTCTCTCTCTCTTCCCACTATATATACACACACACACACACCCCTCACAGATTCCCTGTCTTTAGCGCACAGTAAGTAGTAGGAGTACTCATGGCCGAGGGACTTGAATCGTATCATGTCCCACAACAAAGCAGAAGAGATAAGCTCAGAGTAAACAACCATTCACCTGCCTGCCTTGATAACCTCCAATCTTGTTGTGCTCCTTTACTTTCTGCTCACGATCCCCCACTCATCTCTTCAGATTTCAACCTCCACCGCCAAAGTTTCAGTCTTGCTCCGAATACTAACGCTGGTGTGAAAGAAGAGGGCATGAATTTGATGGGTTTTGTGGGAGGAAATCATCATATGTATGTGGATCCGCAGTTAGGTCCCCTACAGTTAAACCCTACCTCTATTCAAGATATTAGCGGCAGCCCATGTGTGTATGCAGCACCATCCCCCCACTGTTATAGAGGACTACTTCTTGATCAGTCTTTTCATGGAAACGAAGTTGTGGTGTATAAGCCTGATCAGACACTGTCCATACCCCATCAACACCCCAACCCCAACAGTAGCACCGCTGCAACAAATGCTCAGAGTTTGTCTTTGTCTTTGTCTTCCCACCACAGTAACAATCTTCCTCTGGAGCTCAATCTGCAGAGATACGAATCTTCCATGTTTAGCAACAACAAGGTTAGTGGAGGGTTACTCGTTTCTTGCAATGGTGGTTCCACCTCAATTCAGTTGTCTAAGAGTTCAGTGCCTTTAGGGCCCTTCACTGGCTATGCTTCTGTGTTGAAGGGATCAAGATTTTTGAAACCTGCTCAGCAGTTGTTGGAAGAGCTTTGTGATGTGGGTAGGGGAATTGGAATTTACGCAGAAAAAATTGGAGCTGATTCATTTTTGTTAGACCCTCCTCCAATGGAAAGTTTGAGCGGGATTGTCGATGATCCTTTGAATTTCAGTACTGACGGAGGTGAGCAAACTAGAAAGAAGTCAAGGTTACTTTCAATGCTTCATGAGGTAACTTTACTAACTTCATCCTACATATGTTAACTCAAAACTTAATCTTTTATACCTTAATCATAATTTTGAAACACTAGCTTTACTCGCTTGTTGTCAGCTTGAGATTTCCAGCAAATAATATCTCGTCAGTACACATTATGTGGTGTATATTTCTGTTCATCCTAGTAGTACTATCTAGGTGTATCTAAACTTTGATTGTGGATACTGTGTCATATTATTATTTAACTTGTTAAAGATAGATTCTCTAAAGGGCTAGTCATCATTGCTGATAGTAGCATGCAAGGTTTGTTTTGCTTGATTTAGTGGTAGAAAAAGCATTAAACTTTGATCATGTGTGGTAGAAATGGATCTGTACTGCTTTGTCCATCTGAAATGTTTGCCATCTAGATTCTTGTAGATAGGTCTAGAGGGTGTCAAGAATGCATTTTCCTAGGGAAGTATTATTGTGAGAATATATGCACTACAAATGGTACCAGAAAGTGTCTGACAACCTAAGTGAGAGTTTCTAATATCTGATATTGTCACCAAGTTTGGTTTCCATCTTGCATAAAGTTATTAAGAGAATCAATTGAAAAGATTTATTCGCTGAAACATGTGTATAGTTAGATTTTGAGAAAGTTTATATATGCCTAATGAGAATATACTCTAATATTTATTAAGTAATGGTGTTGGAGTTCTTTTGTCCTCTTTTATATTGTGAAGTGGAAGAACATGATTCTGTCTGTTGTCCCTCACTTCAACAATACATCTTGTTACATTACATTGCCTTTGAGCCAAAATAACTTACAAGAAATGCGTAAATAGTGTGATAAATTAACGACTCGTGAAGTTCAGCTTACTTAGAGTTCTGATTTTACCATGAATTTGAGTTGTTTCTGTGAAATGCCAAATTTGGTGATCGTCCTATAGACATATTTACTTTGAGTTTATATATTTTTCTATCTTTTTACTTGGTATAATTAAATCATCTATACCTCAGCAAAATGGAAATGAAATTTGTGAAAGTTGGTTTGTTAATCAAAGAAATTGACCCAGACGCTCACTACCTACTCCCAAATTCAGTTACCATATAATGCATTTCTTATGTTGAGGTTACTCCTTCAAGTTTCAGTAAACATGTTAATAGAAATGCAAAAGAAGTTAATTTATCATGAGTTGCACAGCCATTAGTTGATGTGCATAATGAGCTCACAGAATTGGAGGGGCTTACTGAATTAAAACAGCAAGTGATGATTGAAATCAGATGTTTTCTTAAAAGTTGGCAATAGTATTCATGTGACAAGTGATGGGAGTGGGTTTTGGTTTCATTACTTGGATAACCGTGTCGTAGAAGTTAAAATGGGACAATGAATTTGCCATATATGGAGTTCGTAATATTATCTTTTCTCTTGATATGGATTAAGTAAATACTAATTTAGCGTTAGCATGGGAATTTTCCCACTCTGCACATTAAATTAGAATACCAGTAAGAATTCCCATTCTAGTGATCACTATGTCAAATCGATTTAAAAATATTGGTAAAAGAAGAAAGGATTGGCCTCGTCTAGAGCTTGATCATTGGACTTTGAACTTGTGCTGTAGCATGTGAGTGGCTCAAGGATGACTACATTGAGAATAAGGTAATCCTTTCTTTTCCAAAGATTAATTGATGGAGCAAGTGGGGAATACAATACTTATAGTAGTGATGTTCAGTATTCTATCAACGAGGTTTCATTTTAGTGCAACGTGATTGTGGAGGTATTAGATTATAGTATGACTGATGTGAAACGTTAGTCCTTGTGGAATATCCTCTTCACTGAATTTGTCCAGGTTTCTTCTCTTACTTCCCTTTCCTTACAGGGGATCTCAAAGTTTATAATAGAGTTGAGGGCTGTTTAGCATAATGTCCTTGGTCCATAAACTGGGAGACATAAGAATGATGTGTATAGCTCTCTAGAAAGATGTGGAATGTTATGGTGCTTTTCTTCATATGTTGTTTGCAATCACATCAGTCGTGTGACCAGCATCACTGGGAATATGTAATGGGGAATGAATATGTGAAATTGAGCTTTGACATCACTGAAATCCCTGAAAAAGCTTGTCATTTTGATTAGGTGTACAAGAGGTACAAGCAGTATTACCAGCAGATGCAGGCTGCTGTAGCAGCATTTGAGTCTGTTGCTGGACTCAGCGGTGCAGCTCCATTTGCAAATTTGGCTTTAAAGGCCATGTCTAAGCATTTCAGAAGTCTAAAGAATGCCATTACAGATCAGCTGCAGTTCACAACTAAATCTCATGGCAAAATAAATTGTGAGAGGGATGAAACTCACGGACTGGAGAGTTCTGGAAAGAGTACTTACGGCGAAAGGACGTTCCAGAGCACGGGATTTATCGATCAACCTGTCTGGCGACCACAAAGAGGACTTCCTGAGCGTGCTGTTACTGTCCTTCGGGCCTGGCTGTTTGAGCACTTTCTGCATCCGTGAGCATCCCGTGTATCTATTTTTGTCTTCAACTTGGCAACACATGCATATGCTTGTACACTATTTTAACTTAATGCTACTACTGCAGTTACCCGACTGACACCGACAAACTAATGTTGGCAAAACAGACGGGTCTCTCGAGGAACCAGGTGCATTCCATTTTATTACCTCTGCATTCATATTCTTGTGAGGGGGATGCTCGAAATTGTTTTTATTGCATTCAACGAGGTCATGTGCATTAATATTAAATGCGTTACATGTCATATGGATCAGGTCTCTAACTGGTTTATCAATGCAAGAGTGAGGCTTTGGAAGCCGATGGTGGAGGAAATACACATGCTTGAAACGCGACAGAGCCAAAAGCCTTCCCAAAGAGAGGAACAACCTCCCAATAGGCTAAATGATCACTTGCCCACAAGCTGCTCCATTGAGTGTGAAAATGCATCAACTTCCGTCCAGAGAATAGGAGAGATCCCTTCGAAACGTAACCGGGAGGACCCAACCGGAACTGCTACAAGAGGAAACGAGGGGCCAATGAGATTCTCATACGATAATTTGTTGCATAATCCTTGGCTGGGGGTTGGTGTGAGCCACACTGGGGGTAATGGGGGTGTTTCGTTAACTCTGGGCCTTCATCAGAATGGTATGGGATTATCGGATCCCTACCCGATAAATGCAGCTCGTCGCTTTGGTCTGGAGTCGCAGGGGGACGGATACGTGGCGAGTGGGTTTGCAGCACAAAATCGACAATTTGGACGAGACATCAATATGGATGGACAGCTTATGCATGATTTTGTTGGGTGAATGTGAATGTATTAATGTGTTTCTGAAGATGGATGGGTAACTTATAGCAGAGAGGGGTTCTATTTGATGATGATGTGATCAACCATCTGAATTTCAAGAAGCTGATGGTTAGATGGTTGCCTTTACTCAATTGTAGAAGATGATGTCATTCTTGTGCAAATTATATAATTATATATATATATATATATATTCATTATTTAAAATTATTGGACTATTGAGTTGCAGTGTGAAAACCAGCTTGGGTTCTCCAATTTTATTAAACATATATGAATGCATGAGAGAATTTGATCTGGGAAATGGTAAATAACTTCTGGGTCAACATTTTCAATCCTCAAGTTCAAAATTAAGTGGCGTTTTCGTAGTAGAAGAAGAAGAGAATGAATTAGTGTGCTAATTTAGAAAGGGGAAATAAGGTTGGTTGGTGTCAATTCACAATTCACAATTGACATGCATGTGCGTGCGTGTGTGTATGTGTTTGTGTTTGGGCCGGACAGCTAATTTGTGACTCAACATTTTTGGACCTCTCTCACTCTCATGGGGTACTCACAGAAACACCAATGTTGAGTGGGGACAGACACATTTATTAGTAGAGGAATCCTTTTATAAGCGCTGAATATTTGGGGAATGAAGTGCAAAATTCTAATTTAAATTATATTAATTATATAATTAGTGTAATTATCATATTATTGATCATTTTTTTTAATATTGATCTAGATTCAGTTCAATTCAATTCGAGTGAAAATATTTCGTAATAAAATACATTGTAGCAACCAATTCCCTTTTTAGGAAGGAAAAAAAAATACCAACCAATTCTAAAGGGAAAAAGGTACCAAAAACGCATAAAGTTTTATGTAACGTAAACGTAAAGCAGCTTTTTGAGAAAACTTTATTAAAGCCCATTATAATTTAGTCGCATATAGATGGGGATGGGTTAAAAATCATTAAGAACCTTCTCCTCCTCGTTACATACAACTTCAAACCTATGATAAACTAGCCGTTACCAGACTTTGCTTCCCATAAATTATTAATTGACACCCATTGTGATACATGGTTCTCAATGTATATAATAAATTTTAAATATTATCGACGTAATAAAAAAAATTAATATAGTCGTGTTAAAATGTCACGGAGTCATTTTGTAAAAATCAAGTAATCACAATTAATTATAAAGGGAGGAGAGCATATAGATTTAAAATGGTAGTTTTGATGCCACTACATCAAATAAAAAATACCCTTCTATTTTATGACTCATGTAGAATTAACTACTCAATCGACTTTCTTTAAAAATTAATTCTATGCAGTTACATGGGCTTAAAAATTAAATTTACTCCCATTTGTTTAAGCTTATTGTTCATTAGAATTGAAATAGCATATTGGTATTTGTTTAGCTATATATAGTCATTGTTGTCAATATTATATTTATTGTACAAATTTAGTGTCATTTTTTAATTTGATTTGAGCAATATATGTATTAATAATTACTGCATTAAAAAAAATTACAAGACAGTTTTTGTATGGGAGGTTGTAAATTATGCATTTCAATAAAATAAAAATAATACTAAAATTATGCGCGCAAATACTGTATGTCACCGTATCTAATATATAAAAATTTGTGCTATAGGTATTACTAATAGTCATTTGTCATTATAGGATAACTTTTTTTTTTTTTTTTTAACATTTGTGTAGATGTAAACTGCCAAAAAAACCAAAAATTCAATAAATTTGTTGTTTCAAAAATTCATTCAAGAAATCAAAATTATGAAATTACTGAATTCACCGACACCTATAATCATATTTCCAAAAAAAAAAGGAAAGTTGAAAAGGATGGATCAAGCCACCAATTGGACCCACTTAGCCACACTCGGCACACCTTGGTTCACCGCAAACACCATATAGTACCCTGGTGGCGCCACCTTCCCGTTCGGTGGAGCCGTACACTTTATTCTATACCTCCCCCCACCCTCCACCGCCGGGGTTTCCACCAACAGCTTCACCACTCTCTGCCCTTGCGAAAACGAGTGCGTGGCGAACGGCGCACTCGCGAAATTAACCTCCACTATCCCCACCACCGGCAGCTCCACCGTCACTCCCGCCTCGAACACCTCCCCATATCCCACCCTTTCCGGCAATTCAACCAAACTCGGCCTAATATTCGCTTTATCCGCCGACAGGTACTCCGGCGAAAACGCTTCGATCCTCAATTCCGTCGGAAACTCAGCATTAAACTTGTAAAAGTAATGGGGATTGCTCCCGGCGATCAAAATCCTCCCGTCCGGCAGCAAATTCGCCGTCGAATGATACATCCGGGGAACCGTTCCGGCATTTAGGGTCATGAATCGGAGTCCTAAAGGTTGATCCGGTCTATACAGTACCGGATACAAGCACGGCACTGAAGCCAATTCGAAACCCTGGGTCCCAGCTTGAGCTCCATTAATGATCAGCACATCACCAGTGGGCAACATTAGCATATCACCCATGATCCTCCCAAACGGCATATCTTCCATTTCCCATACGGGGTCGGGTCGGGTCGCCTCAATCCGCCCGCAACTACCATGAGCCGGACTATCCGTCATCCTCTGCAGATACGCCCCATACTCTGCTCCGCCGCAGACGACGACCGTAGCCGATGAGTAATCTCCTGTTAACGCAAGCATGACAGATGAACCGGCAGAGGGGTAATTTCTCGGGCCGCCCTCAAGTATAGGATAAGTTTTTGTCACACTATTTGTATTATAATCATATAATACAGCTTTATTGTTAGCAAAAATGAAGAGTTCGCCATTGGGGAGTAAATGAACATACGGATAAAGATTATCCATTTGATTATCTTCTACTTCACTCAAAAAGGGGAAATTCGCGGCGCCAATTTCCTTTCTCGGTGGGAAGAATTCCACGCTATTAGCTGATTTTCCACCGATTATAATTATTGAACCATCAGGTAGAATTTGGTTAGTAGCATACCATCTTCCCTGGTACAGCTCAAGATCCTGCAGTTCTTCCCAATCACAGAATGAGCCCGGTTCACAGGGGGTGAACTTCCTGATTTTCTTGAACCCATCCAAATCGCCGCCGGTTTGAATGAGGCTGCCGTCGGGGAGAAACTGGCCGGAGGAGCACCACGTGTCGGTTAAAATAGTTAATGGGCGGATGTTGTTGGTTTGCAAATCGAGGAGAACTGAGTGGGCAGTGCAGTCTTTCCGGTGCGGGTTAGCCGGATTGACAAGGCAGCGATCTTTGGGTAGGAGTTTCCTTGATGGGCCTATGTGGGTCCGGTCGAGAAGGACGACGGTGTTGAAACGTGTTACTGCCGTGTGCATGGAAGCTATGCCGGCGTCTGGGACGAGAAGCTCCCACACGCCGGGAAGCAGGTCCGCGGCGGTTGCGGCATTGAAGAAAAAGAAGAGGAATAGTAGAAGCTTGGTGGTCGACATGGGAATTTTAGTGAGAGAAAGTGAAGGGGCAGTTTGAGTTTCAGTGGATTGTGTCAGTGAGGAAGGATGGATGGATGGTGATGTCCAAGAGTTGAAAACCAAGAGACGATGACGTTCCAGTGCCTGAAAGCAGGACAAAGAGAAATAATAATAAAATAACGTTATTTATATATATCTATATATGCTCTCGAATTATGTCAGTTGGAGTGGGAATCCTACTGCTACCTCAGTCATCAATGTTTTCATCTTTAGTCCCGGTAAAGAAAATTTATTTAGCTGCATTAATATTTGTAAATTAAGAAAGTCAATTTTTATTGAATGATAACTCATAAACTATTATTATTATTACGATTTTATGTTCAATAATAACTGAAAGTTCAATTTCAAAGGCAATAAAGCCATTACCAAGTCTCCATCTATAAGAGAGTTATAGACTATGGACTATGGTTCACATAATTAATACAGTTAAGTCGTTTTCCTTTGTCCTAATTTGAATGAATTAATTTTGGTAATTATAAACTGATCATCTTCGCACCATCAAGATGAGGGGAACAAAGACGCAATTCATCTTCTTTTTAAATTGAAAAGTAACGTCATACTAAAGGTTCTTTATTATATACAGTAAAATGTTTTTTAAAACATATAAATACTTTAAAGATTATGAACAAGTATATATATAAAATAAGATATGATATCATGGACTTTAATATTTTTTAAATATATTAATAATCTAAAGATTACAAACAAGTATATATATAAAATAAGACATGATATCATGGATTATAATGTTACATTAAAAAATCTTTATTCCGAGTAGAAAGAAGATAATAAAAAATTTTAATTTAAATTGATTTTGGTCAAATTTAAATTAATTATATACCAAATACAATAAACATTAAATTCTTAGTTGCATATGATTTTGGCGCAAAATTTTACTCCAATGGCCCTTCTACCTAAGATTAGGGTTGGTAATTGGATTTGATTTTTCGGAGTTCCGACCAATTTGGTCCTCATATTATCGGGCTCAAGGTGGTTCAAATCCTACAATATTGGATTTGGCTGGGTCCCAGCGAGTTACGAGTTTTGTATCGGATTCGTCCCTATGTATTTTTTTAATAATTTTTATTATTTATTTATTCATATGCAATACATTATTAATAGAAAATTATGATATTATAAGTAAATTTTTAAATAATTTTGCATATATCTAACTCTATATATGAAATACCAAGATAAATAGTTGAATGTATTATTTGTATTATATAATTTCTTTTAGATGAAAAAATAAAGTTAAATTATCTAAATTTACAATGATATTTAGTATTAATTATAGAAAAAAATAGTTGAATGTATTATTTGTATTACATAATTATTGTAAATGAAATTATGTTAATTTAAATTAATATTACTTACTGAGAAATTAAAAATTAGATGAATATTTTGTTTATATTATATATCGAAAATTATGTTAAAGTATGTACCTAAATCTAAAATGCTATTAGTTATTAAAATAAAAATTACTTGATTGTATTCTTTGTATCATATAATTCATTTAAGATCAAAATTTATGTTAAATTACTAATTTTAAAATTATACTTAATAAAAAATAAAAATTTGGGTGTATATTTTGTCTTATACAATTAATTTCAGGTTGAATATTATGTTAGAATATTTAAATCTAAACTAATATTACTTATTTAAAAAAATAAAACATTAGTTAAATATATATTTTGTAATATATAATTCATTTTAAATAAATGAATTATATTAAATTACTAAATTTAAATTTTAGACCAGGTGGGACGGAGCGGGGGTTTGGGTTTTTAAGGGGATGGGGCGGAGGTTCACAAAGCAGGGGGAGTCTCGAGTCCGAACAAACCCACCCAATTGCCATCACTACCTAAGATGAATGATCGAAAATTATATAAGAATGCGATCTTAGTCAACCAACGGAATTCAAGATTTAAATCTAACATAGCAACAAGCAACTTAGTATAGCACCATATTTAGGCCTTATTTCCCACCTAGGTTGAAACATACAATCACCTGACCACATATATCTCATCACTTCGTACATCATGCTAATCCTACGTAGTACGTACACTAATCTTCTCAATACTCATTACTGAATACAATTTGGACGAATATATATATAGATTTAAGCCATTGCTTCTATGTGATCCCCTTCATAACAATCAGCAACAGCCACCGTTGTTTTTCTAACGTTCTTGTAAGAATATCTGCTGGCAACAAAGGCAAAGATGCAGATGTTCCCTGCTGTAATGCCTGCTAACAACCAGTAGAAATAGTCGAGCCGGCTGGTATTCAAATCCTTGCCGAACCAACTCTTGCCACCTTTTTCTGTTAGATGATCGACTAATGTTATGAGAAGGCTGCTGAGGAAGTTTGCTGCACCGATCACACTGAGATACAATGCAATGCCTAAGCTTCTCATGGAATCAGGTACTTGATCATAAAAGTACTCTTGCAAGCCCACCAATGCGAACCCGTCTCCTATTCCGATGATGAGAAACTGTGGTGCCAGCCAAAAGACACTCATCGAAACTGAACCTTCCAGTGGATTTCTCTCCACAACGTTTAGTCTCTTTCTCTCAACCAAGGCTGCTACTACCATGGTCAAAACTGAGAAAATCATCCCGATACCGATCCTTTGGAGAACTTTGATGCCTCGCTCGTGTCCCGTTACTCTTCTCAAGATGGGCTCAAGGAGTTTATCATAAATTGTGACAGAGATTATCATCCCAATGGCGGCCAAGGCATATATGGAGGCTGGTGGGATCATGAAATCACGAGTGATTTTACGGTCCAGTGTTGTGCCCTGTTTGATAAAGAACGTGGAGGCTTGTGCCACACATATGCCAAACGGTAGGGTTGTCAGCCAGATTGGGATCATGTTGACGACAAGCTTCATCTCCTCCACCTTTGTAACAGTTGCAAGTCTCCATGGATTTTGTTTCTCTGCTGAATCTTGTCCGTCTTCAATTATTGCAGCCTTGTCAAGAAACCTGGCAAATAATATATGACATTCATCAGTACATCTGATTGATCTATTCTAGATGCCAAGAGCTAGTTTGCAAGAAACTTACTTGAGCTTCTTGGTGTGGAAAAGGAGCCTCCTCTGAGTCTGGTCTGATTTTGGAACCTCGTAGAGTTGATCAGGTTCTGACGGATAAGGAAGACTTCTCTTTGCAATAGCTGCTACCAATACCTGCAGCAATGGCGTCAAGGGACTTCCTGTGGGCTTCCTAAAACGATAAAACGGCCTTCCAGAGCAAAATATCAGTATGGTGAAAGCCATGACTGCTGTAAGAATGACATCTGCAGCAGCCCAGCTGATGTGTTCCTGGATGTAAACGATTATGGTCACGCCGAGAAGCAGACCACAACACAGTCCAAAATTCCACCAATTGAAGAAGGACATCTTCTTTTTCCTCTCTTCGGGGTGATCATCATCAAACTGGTCAGCTCCAAAGCTCTCCAGAGATGGCTTGTGCCCACCTGTACCTATTGAGATCAAGTATATTGCAAGGAAGAAGAAAACCTCATGGATCCTTCGAGGTCTCTCACAGATCCCAACGTCGCAAGGTTTCAAACCTGGAACCACTCTAGACATTGTCAAAACAAGCAAGCCCTGTTTTCACATAGAACAAAAAGAAACACATCACTTTATTGTTTGGAACAGACACATAAAGCACTAAGATAAATTAAATTGAAGGGAATGTTTTTACCAGGAGATAAATGACGGACGAGATTAGAACTGTGGAGAATCGGCCAAGGTAAGCATCAGCCACAAATCCTCCAAGCAGGGGCATCAATGTGGTCACACCAGACCAATAATTGACTCTCTTCGCTGCCGTTTTGAGGTCTTCGTGGATCACCTTCGTGAGGTATATGATTAAACTTGTTGCTAGACCAAAGTAACTCAGCCTCTCGCTGAACTCGATTGCTGCCAAGAACAAACATACAAAGAGATTCTACTTGATTAGTTAGACTTATTTCACACTTTGCAGGTGATACTATCCTACTATGATCAGAAAATCTTTGTTCAGCTTCTTTAACTACAATTTTGAGCACTATGCAGCTAGAGCATGCAATTGATCTTCATGTTTGATTCATGGGATTGGATCAAGATACCGTTGCGTATATGAACCGGGTCATGAAATTGCATTACCTATAATGAAAAGGGAAGCCTTCCATGCACCGGTGGAAGCTCGAAGAGGAATTCTTCCTTTGTGATCAAGAGAAGAATCATGCACCCATTTATCCTCATCCCCACCTCGTGATTCCTGTTTCTTTGCTTGCTCCATCTCTAGTTCTTTAGTTGTAAGCAAATTAATACTTATAAGACACCAAGGATGTAATACTCTATCTGAAGATATCTCTGATTGTTGGTGGGTGGTTGGCAACTTTGGTTGGTTGTCCTTATATAGGCCAGAATCCTACTGCCTCAAGCTCACTCCCGTTGAATTTTTGCCACAATGATGATAACCCAGAAAATGTGGATTAAAGAAGTAAAAACATTATTGTAGTAAAAAACATTCTTGTCAATGATTGTGATTGAAGAAAAAAAAGACGATTTCGTCCACTTATTAGCAGTCCTTGTTGCTCCTAACTGGGGAATAGTATCCATTCCCCAGTTTTAAAATGCAACTTTTAAAAGCGAATAAAGTGGTTTCATTAAGGACCCTATGCACAACATCTATCCAAGAACACAATATGTGATGCTTGCTCGAAATCTTTGCATGTGGGCAGCTACCTCACACTACTATGTACTTGTCTCATCCGCGCATAATCTTTACCGTGTGATCGCCTAGTATTCATTGGTACTTTACTACATATGGCTACGAAGACGTGCGATGGATCCCATGAAGATTATGGAATTTAACAGTTAACTCCGATAATGGAAAGGAAGATGCCATTGGAGACATGAGTACAATATTAGGTCAAATCTAATCAAATCTTGATTAAAGTATATATATAGATGTTACGTCGATATATATATATATATATCAAGAATAATAAAATACCCTTTTTGCCTGCTTTTTTGTCCAATGTATTACTAGTATTAATTTTAAACAGACTTGTCTGCCTCTTGACAGTTGCTATTATTTCAACCCCCCTGTTCTAATTTTATTTAATCAAGACAGTATCTCCAAACAAATATAATATTAGTTATAAGTTTTGTGTGATTTGGTCTGCTTGGAGCATGTATGGTATATATATATATGCATCCACAACATGTCAATATATATATATATATATATATATATAATTAGAATTCATTTTTTCTAGATTGGGAATTCACAATATCCTATCAGTACAACCACATTAATGATCAGATGAGATCCACATCTTCTCATCTTAATTTCCTGGATGTCTGATCCATGATTATCATAGTGGAATGGAATCATCAATCATGTGATGTTGATGATAAGCAATTAAGTTTGACCCGGAAGAGCAACACCGGCTTCAGGACTTACATCTCATGATCGAATAAAATTGTCATAATTACACACACATATATATATATATATATATACATATACGTTCACACCCAAATCCCACTTCAGACACATAATTCAAGGTACTAGCTAGCTATATCTCTTTCAATATCTACCTAAGTATGAACAATAAATTGTTGTATAATCGGTTCATGCATGTCATTGTGTCTCTATCTTCATGACTCTTGTCATTTTCTCCTACATCGGTATCATTTTATGTGGCGGCTATTTGCAGGAGGAAAAAATAGCAACAACCGACCCACATATTGATGCATGTGAACATGATCAGAATTGTAGCTAGGGTTTGAGAAATTGACAACCAAATTGGAACATATTTTGATTTCCAAAACTTATAGAATATGTATACAATGAATGATATTATATATTATGAGTTAAGGTACATCACGTTGTCAGATTTTTAATTGAGTGCTTATTCTATTCAAATATATTTATAATCAGATCATTAGTTGATTAGTGATATGTTTCACGAAATATTTCCTCAAACAGAAAGAACCGTAAGAATTTTATGTGTATTGATTTTACAACCATTAAAATCTTAATCAAATAATGATACGAAAATATCCTCTCCCTCTCACTTGTCTAGGAGAATTGTATCTACATCTTCATTTGTACCATGTGTGTCGGTCAAGATCCCTATAATTGACATAAAAAATTAAAAGCAAACCACATAAAAATTAACAGACATATTAAAATACACATTTTAATTCGACTAAACAATTAATAAATATTCAAATAGACATCACGCGTATAACAATATTGTGTTTGAATCCCTTACTAAACTACATTGGTTTGTGGACTTACTCGTCTGCATATAATTTCACACTAGGTATCTCATCAAACAAGTTGACCATGTGGTATATTAATATAGTGCAATTTGATCTATATTTCCATGTGTTAAATGTTTTATTGTATTCAAAGAACAGCGACAGGACAGACGTCGGCCCTCACATGACTATTGACTAGCCAAAAAAAAGAAAAAAAGAAAACCCAAGGAGAGAGCATATATATATATATATATAGCAAGTCAAACCAAATAAAACTCTCAACTCCACCAGTTTCTGACACATCGTGGGACTGGGATCATTACTCTGATTATCATGGCTGCCCAGAATAATTGCAATTCCTCTCATTGATGGCTTTATAAGTTCTCCCAGCCACATAATTAAAACCAACTTACCAAAAATGACAATATGGGATTACAATCCAAAACTTAATTTATTTTTAAAATAAGTATGTGCGCATGAATTAGGATAAGTCCACTGTTGTGGGAGTCATAATGATGCTCTCCATTCACATATTTTTTACCTAATTCTCGACCACCTTATTTAAAAAAAAAATTTATAAAAAAAAGTAGCACGTATAACATTTACCCCGCTAATACTAAAAATCTGTTTGCATCACTTTAAAAACTAAAAGACGTTAAGTTGAACATTTTTTTTTATTATATAATCTTTTTCTTTCTTGTATTTTTTAAATTACAAAGTAAAATATTTATCAAATAAATAGACACTCTCCAATTAAAGAATGGAAACTAGAAGTTAATTAGGAGCTTTAAATAATGATTGAAGTTAGAATTTGATAAGAGGAATGGTGAAAATCAGAGTGGCCATAAAATTTTAAATGATGTTATGGTGTGCTATATATTACTAGTAACCAATCATAATATGATATATCTAAAGTTAGGGATTACCAAATTAAAAAACAAGTCGAGGCCACAGTCACAGCCACTTCATCATATTATATTATATAGCCCTAATTTAATTGGAAGTGGATAATCATCCTCATCATTATTCTTCCATAGTAATCATCAATTGGGGTGGGGGGGGGGGGGGGTATTGTACCCACTAACACCCAATTAATAATTAAAGAAAAGAAAGTGAGGTATTTTTAATATATATTTGTGAGCATAATTAATAGTCTATTTTGGAATCTGGTTAAGCAATTAAAATAGGTAGCTTAATTAGGTGCCTAAAATTTAATGATATAGGAAGGATGAGTGATAGATAAGAGGGAGGTTGGCATCAGTGTTGTGAAATCCATCCCAGCCGACTCAATCGGATCGCTCAAATAGCTGATTGGCCCACAAGGTGGGTTGGGCAAAAGGCAAAATTCAGTGGGGTGTAATAACTGCCATTTTTTAAGAGAATCGGATAACCCAACGATCCAATCGTCGATCCGCTTGAATCGGTCCCGGACCAGTCGAATCAATCGGGTTGTATAGTGGTATAAATTGAGCATAAGAATTTTTTTTTTTTTATCAGCCAAAAATATTTAATTTTTTGTATATTTGTTAAGTCATTGGTATTAGACGCTTATTATTTAAATATTATTTATTTTTGTACTATATTTTTTTGTATTAGACTATTACATCTTTATTTTATGTTATTTAATTTATAGGCATATATTATTGAAAATGTTATTTGCAAAGAGGAAAATGCTTAAAAAATAAAATTTTAAGTATATTTATATTATTTAATATTTAAAATTAATTTTATATATTTTATAATTATTTATGACATATATATGATATCATCAATTCGATCACGATTGAATTAATAATTAAAAAAATGACCCATAATTAATTTTTTTTTAATTTAATAAAGGATTCGAGTTTTAAAACACAGGTTGACATGCACCATTCTATTCTAATAAAATGCTTGAGATTCGGGAATAGGAGTTTGCGTGGGATTTGGGAATCTTGTGTAGCCCATATATACCAATTTCAATGCCCTCCTTCAATTTTATTTATTTCAATTTAATATTAATGGGTTGGCCTTCAATCACACACTTAATTCACCAACCTCTAACTGGATTAATATGAACAACACTAATTCAAAATATACAGATTTCTTTTGTATATTTAAGCCATATGCATTTTTATGTATCAATTTAAGATAAAACCTAATTTTTTCTTTACCACATACACAAGACACACTACAAACATACAACATACCCACGGACTTAAAATCCAAAACTCTTGTTTAAGAACAAACTTCTAGTCCTTGGAATTTGAAGCGAAAAACATGGGATAATTTGTAATTTTCTATTTAAATTTATAAAAGTTTCTTTTGTCCATATTTTCTAATTTCATAACCTTTTTGTCTTTTGCAAACTTCAGATTTGTCTGAACAATTACATCATTTAGATATATTCGAATCTCAAATTTCAAATAAAGCATACACTAAAGAAAATAAATAATGAGTTAGTATTATGAAAATAGATATAAACATGTATGCATGGAAGTCAAACTTATAACAATGAACTTGTGATGTTTCAATCTTACCACTTGAGAGTGCAGTGTTGTTTATATATCATAAATTCATTTTCTAAAGTAGGTGTAGTTTAAGTAATTAATTAATAGCAACTTGGGCCAATTAAGGTCTTGTATTATTAGTAGCACACATGAAAATATGTATCTTTCATGTAGTGGCCTGGGAGAATGAGTCGACAATTTTCAAACATATATTGTTGAACAGTATGGAAAATTGTACAATTTGATTTTGCGTTTCTCAATTTGAACATTGGTCAAAATAATAATTGATCCAAGTTTTGAAGGCAACTGCTGATACATAGTAATGGTTATCATCAACACAGTGAGAAAGGAAGACCAAAAGAAGTTGTGCATGCATGCATTCACTCAACTGTCAACTCCCACCACACCAATGTGTCCGAGAAGTATTTCTGAGTTTGATTTCACACATCTGCAAAGAATATGTTCTTTCATCAAAGGTGAAAATGACGCTCTAAAACGCACGTATAAAACGTGATACTTAGAACAGACTGATTGGAGGTTCTTTGACTGTAACCTGAAAACGTTGTGGTTATGCCCATAAATCACAGCAATTATTGTCGTGGAGAGCAAAATTAAGTGGAAACTTTTATGCTTTAGTAGAGAAATAGGCTTTTGACGTAAGCAAAGATGGTGATGATCCCATATTTTGGACCTCCTTTAAACAGCTTTAGCTTTTCTTTCTTTGAGATTATTATCAATGTCCAATCGCACAAGACTTGTCTCCCTCACCACCCATTAAACCTCTACTCCATCGTAGCTCCTGTGATGTGTATACCCTAATTCTGTCTGAAAAACATCCAAATGATGCTTCATACGCTGTCTGCCAATAGAAGAGGTTATGGGTCAGTCAATGTTGAAATCCTTATCTGAGAATTGAGGAACCAAGTTTCTCCGGCACAAAGAGAGAAAAACAATTTGGTTGCTGTAAATCATGGGGATAGGAACTGAACAAAGAGTGCGCCTTCCTTCAACAATATGACATGTCACAAACTTTTGCCAGAATTAACAATACAGTTTCCCGGTGATAACAGAAGAAAGATTTGAGTACAGTGAATCATAATGAAAACATGCATCCTACAGCTTCCGCATTAGAAGAAAGAAGCTCGTGTACTTTCATTCTGACCTGGGCTCATCTAAAAATCAACCTCGTGAAAGAAGATTTCACTGCAGCTATTTCGATGGATTCATGTTTTGGAACTAATATGCAAAACTCAGCACACAGTTTATGGAGAGAGAAGTCTTTATTCTTCATCTAAGATACAAACTGCAAGTCTGAAAGAGCTAAACCCAACAAGAATATGGTCTCTCTCTCTCTGGCATATAGTTTCAGTTCATTTTGCTGCCTTGTACTTACGCCTTCTGGCATAACATGATACCCAACTAGTCTGGATATCAATTTTGGGTTAAATACTTTCAATGTAATAAACCATGAAAAAGGGTATAATGCATCATCTGCTTGGAAAGACTAGCCCTTTAATATTCATACAGTTAATATGCTACGGCATAGAAAGCAGCAGGGAAAGACGTTATTGTAAAATGGCAAAATACTTTTCAAACAGCAATTAATCAAGTATATGTCACATGCTATTTCCAGTAAAAGAATACATATCTTGTTCAACACCCAGTATACATAATCTGTTCAAATATTTATCCACTAATTCCAGAAATAATCACAGCATTTTCTAATCACAACTCGATATTGGAGTAATGGGAAATCATTCAGATGGAGGTTCTAGATGTTGGATCTCTTGCATTATGAATGTCTACAAAGCAAAGTGCAGTTACATCCCTACATGCTAGTGGTAATGGTAGCATAAGTATAATTACGAATTCTTGCTTTCCATCATTATTTGCACCGATGAAGCATTACAGACTAGACAGAAGACACCCATGAATCCATCATCTTGAGTTCTAATGATAACTTTCCATTTTCGGAGTGATGAATCACTAAACATACACAGAAAACCATTTTGTAGGAACATACTGACCACACCCCACTTAAGACAACAGCACTTTTACCAATTTTAGACCATGTGGTTAAAGTTGATCAACCATTTTGGAAATGGTACCTTCAGGACTGAGAAGATTAATATTTTCATATTGTTACTAATCATGAAATCAAGGACCCTTTTATAAGTCAATAAGGCGTCTGACTTACTCAAACACCAGACGACCTCTTAGATTCAATCAACTTGAAGCATGACCACAAATCTACAGCATAAAGATAATTACCTACCAAAACAAAAAGAAACCCTGAAGCATTTATGATATTCCTAATTTTGTTGGTCAAAATACAATCATAAGTACTTTCTTGGATTCCTTTCTCATCATAGAAGAACCAAAGAGATTCATGCCAAAATCTCACAAAAAGAAAAATAGAAAAATAGTAAGAAGAACAGAGGAAAAAGCAAGTGAAATAGAATTCAGCCAGCAAATCCCAACATCAAACTAATAGCATCCATTCCCATAGTCTCATATTTGGAAATAATTGGATGATAATAAGTATAATTGAGCTCATTCCGACTTGGCATTTGAATAAGATATGTATGATGATAGAAGCAAGGTACAAATTCAGTAGCCATCCCAATTGAACTGCAATCTTTTAGGGGGGAAGATAGTGATGTCCTGATGTACTGGGAAACAAAGGCAGATATGATGAATATACGTCAATATTCCTAGGAGCCAGAAGGTCTAACTAATACGTATGGGTAGAAACAGTTAGTCTAGTTCTCAATCATAAATGACAAAGGAAAAAAGGAACTTAGCTAATAAACTTAGAGAAAACACAGATTATTTCAAAGCTTAGGATACAAAGTTGAGCAACCAAACTAAATTTATCACTCTGAATTGGATGGATAAAAGATCACATGCTGCAGGTTCAAAAGTTCCTTATATAATTATGATTTTTAGTAGGATGAAAATTTATCCAAGCTAATTTTCCTGTTTGTTGGTTCATCTACGATGAGTAAGTTGCTACTTTCTAGTACTTCACAAACCAACCCATAACAATCACAACTCCTGCTCATCAAAAATATCTTTGGATATGCACGTCAAGTTCAAGTACCTAAGTCTTCAAATTTATACGTACAAGAAATTAAGATGGCAAGCTCTGGTCCTTGTATAATCTTCAACGTTTGGCTTTCATTGAATTCTAGTAGGGACCATTCCTTATTTTCACAAGTTCTCTTTGTACTCTTTTTTTAGGTAGTTAATATCTTTTAAACAGCCCTTTTCCTCCATAGTTTCAATATCTTCTAAACAGTTTTTCTCCAACATGAATAACCACCAGTGTCTTTTCTAATGCTAACAGCAAACCATCACTAGGAAAATTCGAGAAGTCATGACAGCGCACTAGGCGCTCACCCATATGGGTCTTGGGAAGGATGATCTCAAGTTGTGAAATATTTAATCCAACTTACACCACTGAGGGGATCTAATTATGAGGAGTGCCTAACCTGACTCGAAGCCCCAGGTACTAGTGGAGTAGTGCTCATATGCCACAAGCAATAGGATTCATTATAGCATTGACTCAAAGAAACTCCAATCTTATGCAAGTCTGAAACAGAATGGAACGACAATGCAGAAACACAATTGATTGTAAGTCGCAATGGAATGCATTGACCATGAAATGTCCCACTACATATCTTCTGCACACATTTTATCCACATCACTTACAATATACAATTCACACATGCCAGAGCGACAGCAATACACATATCTGCTTAATAGAGCGAAGAAAATGGTTAAGAGATACCTGCCTATGTTCCAAAAGGTTCAGCTTTCCACTCTAGCTAACACTAAAAAGCCAAGAGAAATGCCATCAACCTGAATATTTCCGATCATAAGATTATATTTTTTGCACGATGGTTCAATATAACATCATGTGGAAGCTCAAACCATAAGTTCAACTTCACTTGTAGGCAGAACATATTGCATCCTCAGTTCTCCAATTCAAATCCATAGCTCCCATCATTTTGCAAACTCATATAAAAAACTTCTGAATTCATATTTTCTTCCTCGGCATCACTTTTGCTCCTCCAAAATTCTCTGGCAGTGCCAGCTAGCCTGCTGTTTCTCCCAGCATTCCTACTACCAAATCCTACATCCCCAGAATTCATTCCTTCTGAATCACTCAAATAAGTTCTCGTACTTCCCTTCTTTCTGACCTTTCCCTTAAAATCCCCACTTTCACGGTCTTCTGCGACGCCCACCAAGCTTCTGGACTTGAAATCACTCACATTTCCTCCTTTATCTGAACCACCAGAACTGCTCATCGAATTCTTACTATACCCTTTTCTACGTGCACCGATTTTCCCAACGCTTTCACGAATTGGGTTTGGACCGGAATCTTCTTCGATTTCGGAACTCTCAAATTCTTCAGACGTAGTAGTTATTTTTTCTAATTTTCCGTACGGTTTAGAGCTATGAACAACCCCTTTCGGGAAAAACCTAGAAGAGGGCAAACCATTACCCGGCCTGAACAATTCCGGGCCGTCCCTATCAGACCACAAGTCAAGGCCACCGGGCTTCTGAAACCGATCAGCCAACACCTTCAACTGCTCATCAGCACTGACGGAGAACAAATTTGGCGGCTTTTCAACAGTCTCCCATGGGCGTTCAAGTTCGGAAATGGCGGCCTTGAGCTCGGCTCTTTTCCTCATTTCGTATATTTGACGTTCTCTAGCGAGACGGGCCTTGAGCAGCTGTTTTGCTTTCTTAGCCTGCATTCTTTTCCACTGCCATTTGGAGACCCCTCCGGGATAGGTCCGGGGGCCACCGCCCATCCGAATCGGCGTCGTTCTCAGGGGGATGGAGGTGGGAGTAGTGAGGGAGAGATGGAAAAGTCTTGTGGTGATGGTGAGGGATGGTGATTGGGCTGGTATTGGGGTGCCTGACAGGGTTCTTGCTAATGAGAGAGATTGTGGGGAGAGAGACATGTGCAGGATTGACATAGTATTTTATTATGCAGGCTGCAAAATGCAATAAGCTGGAAGCGAACTATGCGACTCTGTGTGTGTGTGTGCGTGTGTGACTGTGACGATGAAGATGAAGATTTAGATGAATATGAGAATGCAAAATTAACCAAAAAATGAAAAAGAGACATGAGAATGCAGAATAGGCTGAAAATCTGGTGGTGGCGGTGAACTGGGCTTTGATTTTGAAGGCAACGACTTTTATACTGGGCTTTGTATATATTGGGCTTTCTTAAATTGGGTTCACATTTGTGGGTAAGTGGGGAAGTCTCGGTAGTTGAAAACCAGAGTTTGATTCAAAGCCAGAAGAAAGTATGAAAATATAGGAGATTTGGGTTCATATGATACTTACGAGTAAAAGTGTGTCCACCTTTGAGAATATGATTTTAAGATCAAAATTCCAAAAGAATTATTATATCTATCTACAATTTTCTTCCTTTTGGAGCAATACCATAAGCAATTCTGAATGCATATGGTATTTTATTTATATTCCAGCACAGTTAATAAAAGAAACTGTCGCGAGTTGATCATTTATGTCTTTCTGGGATGTGCTTGGTCGGGACATGGATGCTACGATATGAAATTCAGAAAGTATGTGATAAATCTTAAGTCACCCATGCACAAACGAGCACCAGTGGTCTAGTGGTAGAATAGTACCCTGCCACGGTACAGACCCGGGTTCGATTCCCGGCTGGTGCATATATCTTTTATTTTTTGGCTGGTTTTGCAGTCTCCCGGGCAATAGTAATTATGGAAGCATCCCTGATCCCTCCGATTTTTACTTAAACATCGGAAGACAAGAATGATGAGTCCAGGCTCCAGCTATCCATCAAGACTGAATCACACCCCCACCCCTTTCAATCAGCATTAATTCCCAGCCACTACCCACAGCCTATATATTCGCCTCCTTACCACATCAACTCTTAATTAATTAATTAACATGATCTCAACTTCTATATATATTCACCACTTGTTCATTTGCCCTTTCAACCAATAATTATTATCCTAATCATCCAAATCCCAGTTTTCATGTGCCCCTCTTCTTCTCTCAACACTACACGTGCAGCTTACATCAATTACAATTATAAACGAAAGCACAACCCCATGCATGATTATTGATTAATGCATGATCTCTTTGACATGAGGCTTCTTAAACTTCTTTCTGTACATCCATCCCCAGGCAAAGTATATTGGGATCTACGAAAGTAGTGTGCTTCACTGGTGAGGACAGCTGTTTGGCGGTGGAGACTCGAGTTTCTAATGTACTTGAACTGAACAGAAAAATGTGTGTTATTTCCACTTCCAAAACCAGTCAGCCAGTCATGTCCCCTCCATGTCAATTTCTAGCTACTTATTGTTTTCCTTAATTATACTTTAATGACTTCACGTGTATCCTCGTTGATTTCCGTCCTCCACCCCCATATTAATAATTCTTACAATTAAAAAACGAACTTTCCATCAAATTAACCCGGCCCATGCACTCTCTCATCACAACAATATCATCATCTTCCCACCCAAGAACATTAAACCTTGTATTGTGTATAAATAACACTACTGAACCCCAATGCCTCATCTGCAGCACTACTGTCCCAAAAACAGAAGAAGAAAATTCAAGAAATTAAAATATATACTAGCTTTTACTTCATCGGTATTTATGGCTAGGGTTCTAACTGTTTGCAGCTTGATGATGTTCTTGGTGAATGCCCATTTGATTTTAGCAGTAGCTGATGATGTGGGGGAGGATGTAATAACGGAAGCAGCCACAGCCCGCAAACTTGGAGGGCATAATATCCACAGCAACGATACTACTGCATCGAGCCCGAGTGAAGCTCTTAAGGTAGAGGAAAGTGGAGGTAGTGTTGCGCAAGAACAGGTAATGAAAACCCACCACCACCACCACCCTTCAATTGATAATTCAGTTGCTGGTGGGGGAGTTATTCTTGGAGGGTTGGCCGCCATTTTCTTGGTGGCGGTTTTCTGTTACATCCGGGCTACCAGAAGGAAAACTATACTTCCTGCAACCGGTGGAGGGAAGAATGCCGGACCCGGTTCTGCTACTGCTCCATGAAACTTCGTATTAGACGGCCAAAACGAGTACAAAATTGTATACACAATATTGTTACTTATTAGACGTGCATGATTATGTTATGTACATATCTATTTACTAATAAATCCCATTGATTAAATTGATACATTTTCTTGATTATAATTTATCTACATTTACAAATATTATGATTCATCCAGTCCATTTTAGCATCGATTTCTTACCAATAATTGAAATTAGTTGCAAGTTTATATAATTTCAGCATAAATATGTTGATACATTCTTTCAATAAACATATAAGTCAATAGATGATATATTCTCTAGAAAAAAAAATGCAATTTACTTTCATGTGATATACGAAAAATGAGTAAAAATCCTCCTGTAAAAAATAAAATAGAAAAGTACCTCATGTATAAATTATTGATAAAGGAATAATTTGTTTCATTTTTTAAAAAACAATAGGATAATTTTTTAAATTTTTTTTACATGAAGTATTCACCCATTTTACATCACACAGATTCTCTCAAAAGCACAAAATATACCCAAGGCATTTGAGGAGAATCATAAAAAAGCTCAGGAGGCTTAGAGTATGGGTGTTAAGACATTGCCAGTCTTTTCTTGATAAACAAAAAAATTCATGCTACCAGACATATTAAAGAAAGTTCATCTAATAATTAACATCGTACAAGATGCACCAGCTTGGTACTTTAATACTAAAATTAATTTGTTTATTGTAATTTGACTACACATTGGATCTGTTTAAATAATTGTTTCTATACTTAGATTTCGAAACCTATAACTAATCACAACATTATGTATTAAGAGATTTTATTTGGATATAAAATATAGGAAGAACAAAGATTGGACCTTTTTGCTTTTTCATTTTTTAAGAAGGGATCAATTATTTTAAGAATGGGCCGCTGAGTAGGACAAGGATTTTCGGCCCAATTGTGTGGGCTTCTATGCTATGATGGTCCACTAAGACTCAATTCTTACAATATTTATCGCTACACTTTTGACTTTTGGGGTTTTGATGAAATAAATATAAATAACCTAGACTTGAAGACGAAGAAAGCGAAGCGAACAACTTCTAGCCACACCGACTGAGCAGAAACAACCGACATCATGGCGACTGAACAGTCGATAATGGCGGTGATACGGGCGGCGCGACCTTCATTCCGTAGTCGCTATGACAAGGTGGCATTCGTCGTCCACGCATCCTTTGTTGCCGCAGGCTATGTCCTTCACGCCACTGGTCCTCCCGCCTTCACCGACGACGCCCTCTCCTCCCCCTCCTACGGTAATTTACCAACTATTCCCTGAGTAGATTTAAAGTTACTTATTAGTTATTCCCTTTCCATGACTGAAGCACGTGCTGAATTCGGCATAGACTTTTCATTAAACAAACGCCGTGTTTTTTTATAAGTTTACTGATATGGAGTCTCCGGAGCCGGAGGGCTGTTTCTCTTCATCTTTATATGTGAATTTTTCTTTTGATATATGGGTTTTATTTTGGGTAGATGAAGTCGGGTTGGAGGATTGGAACGATCTTGAGGATAATTATGCATTCGTGTACTCTAATCCTGAGAAGGGTTCCAAGAAAGTGCTTGTGAAGTGTCTTGTAATGAATGAAAAGTTGCTTGTTGATGCTTTAAAGGAAGGTGATTCGAGTCCTCTACATCTTGAAGTCGAGTAAGTTAAATTAACATAAAGAGATTCAATCTTTCTGTTTCCCGTTGTTTAACGATTTATTCATGTGCTTGATTAACTCTTTTTTGAGTTTGTAGTGTTGGGGAGTATGTGGAAGATAATGGAGGGACAAATTATGGTTCACAGTTCAAGAATTTGGGGAAGCTGGTAGCAAATGTTAAAAAGGAACTCTTAGATAAACTGGATGGTTCTTTGGCCACTACCTCGTCGAGTCAACCTTCAAGGTACTTTACATCTGTCCGAGTCCGAGTTACTCTTGATTTGAGTCTACCAGATCTGGCATGAAGATTATGCTTTCTAGATTGTGTTCAATGTTCCACCTTATATTCAAGCTTACTGCAGGAGTCTGTTATCTTAAATGTAGGTCCTTCAGTTTTGTGTCTGTTTTTGTTGATTTAAATCATCTCTTCTTGTTTTTGCCAAGTATATTTTAAAATTCAATTATAGAGATGCTTGTGACCTCTTTTTTAAATTTGGTCCATGTTGTAGGTGATTGTTTGCATGTTTAGCTATTGGTTTGATGTAACCCTCCATTGATCACATAGTTTAGCACTAGGTTGTTTTATTGTTTATGTATCTGTTTGTTTAGTTGTATATCTGTATGGTTTGCAGTTCCGAGACAAGAGACGACAGAAGTAGGCCCAGGTTAGGAGCTGATGACACTGAAGATCCTTATGTTTCTCCTCCACCTACAGGGTAAGTTTTGTCGTGATCACACTTGTTAAGAAATTCTATATGATATTGAGCTTGTTGTGGTAGTACGATAGTTGTTTAGGCAACCATCATCCAAGTGTCTCTGAAACTTCATCTACTACATTCTGAATTCTCGCAGATCATGGCAGTATTTGCTGTTGGCTTTGTGTCGCGAATTGTTGTGAACTCTCCAAGACCTCGCATTTGTGCCTCTTTTGTGAAGCTACAATAATATTTACTGTAAAATAAAAGAAATGTTTTTTCTCTTTAACCGCTTGAAATTATAATTTACATTCTTTCTTTAAAAGTTTGCTTTAATTTTCTTTCCTCATCAATTATGTTTAGGGTGGTTTATAATAACTTAATTAGCAATTTTATGGATTACTACATAATATTGTGTGAATCACCAGGTGCCAAATGCATAGATTAAGTACGAGGTTTTGAGACATAGCTATGCCATATTGACTGAAGTTTCTTGGTTCTCTTGTGATATATAATGATAATTATGTGACTTTTGAAGCAAGTTCTATATATATTGCCGTTCCATGTAGGTTTGTAGTTCCTCCAGTACCTGGTTTTGGTGGCAGTGACATCTTCCCTGGGCCTGGGGCTGGAATGTATCCATCCAGGTTTTTGCAGCTTTCTTCTAACTATCATTCGCTAAATGGACTGTTTATTAAGTGGAATTTTACTCAGTACCTCTTTGGTGGTTGTGCGTTTATTGATTGTAAAATTCATTTCATCTTTTTACAGGGGTGATATTGGTGGTGGAAGCATGCTAGTGGGTCTGTATCTTACTTCCTTCCATAGCAATCTGATTGATCGGAGCTTATTAAAAATTATGTAAAATCACCTGCTTGCAGGTCCTGACGATCCAAGGTTCTTCGGAGGTAGAATTGGGGAACCTGGCTTTCATGGAGGTCTACCGTGAGTAATTGTCGCTCATCCTATCTGGCTGTCAGCATATTTATATGTGTTTACATCTGTTGCTCGTTTTCTGATTTATCTTCTGATGCAGGGGAGTGCCACCCGGGGCTCGCTTTGATCCATATGGACCTCCTGGTGTGCCGGGTTTTGAGCCGGGTCGGTTTGTCAGGTGTGTCAATATAGATTCTTTTTCCTATTTGCTTTTCAAGTATGTCGTATTTCTCTATATATTAGATCCCACGGCAATTCGATTACGGAAGCTCGTAGAAATAAATGATGTCTCGTATTAATATTTTTTTTAACTGATATAGGTAGGAATAAATGGTCGGCTGACTTAGTGTCTCCTTTTTTTACACACACACACTTGAAAAAAAAACCTCATGTGGGTATACCTAACTGATGTGCAGAAACCCACGAAGGCCTGGGGGAGGTACACATCCAGACCTGGAGCACTTTCATGATGGCTCTGATTTTATATAGAGATGCAGACATTTTATTGACGGGAGAGAACTCATACCTGGCCTTCCTTTGGGACATGAGATTTTAGTTCTGTTTAAGATATGTAACAGATACAGGAAAGAGTATATAAAACTATAATAATGGAAGCAAAAGAGTGTTTTTCTTTGTGGTTCGTAGGTTTAATGTATAAATTTAACTTCCTACTTCTGCTTGAAAAGCATTTCAACATTTTTTCACAGTAGCCGACTTCTGGGAAGCAGCCTACAGGTTTCGCTGCTGCTGTCTATACCTATACTACGGGTTTTTGACTGGCGCTGTAATTATTATTTTGATGATTTTGCTTATTTTTTGATTTTGTTAATTCTTGATGTCCAAAATAGTATAGTATTTCGCAATTAAAGTGGAAAGAAGTAATGATTATTCATCGCCAGCGGGCAATGTAGAATTTTCTTAGATAGAAGCTTCATCAGCAGCGGGGCAATGTAGAACTTTCATAGTGCCCTTGTGTTGGCCCTTTGAGATGTATATCTTACAGTGGCAGGTTCACTCGTTACACTCAACACTGTGTTCATGCCGGCATAGTGTGGGGGGAGGTATTAATGCCATGACATGGGCTATGTAGCAGCACGTGGTACAGTTATTGAAAAATATTGATCAATTGGGAAATGTTGAGTGAAATGCGAAATAGTAATTCCAAACGTTGGGTGATGGTGCATAATTTGGCTGCACCCTAGGTGAATGTGCGGGCCTTAGGCGCAAAATGGGGTGTTGTCCATTGGTTTTTGGCATTGTGGCCATCGTTAGCTAATGTGTTCTCAGCTTGTGACTAAATGTGCAAGACATTGCAGAAAATGGTGGACAGATGCACATGATACGTGCGCTTGGGTAAAGTTGGCACTAATGTGCGAGACAAATGGTAGATGTTACGCCCAAGTAGAACTTGATGTCGGTTAGCAATTTTCGCAGCCAGTTGGGGCTGTCAACTGCGGACGGAATGTGTCAGCTTAGACCTGCATGATTTTGGTAGAATGAGAGAATGTTCATTGTGTGCGAGCAATCTCTTCGTAAAAGCTGACTGTGTGAGAGAGTGAGACCACAAAATGAAGGATAACGTATTTGTGGTACGGGAGCCCATGCGACACGTCGTAACAAGTACGAGGGACTTTATACCAAATCAGAGTCGTCCTTGTAACTTGTAAAAAACACTACTATATTTCATTCAAACAGTGGGAAAATTTGAGTCGTACGTAGCAAAGGGGTTGTCTATGCGTGTGCATCTTGTTCCAGAAGCCCAAGTTGCTCCACTTCAGAAAATATACAAGAGTCAGAAAGCCGTGGTAGAAGAAACCTTTGCTCTCTCTGAACCCTCTCTCTATATATACAATTAAGGGTGGCGATATGAAAACCCTACTTCCACCACCCGTACTAAAAGTTGAGAGCTCTGGAGTACATTATCATCATCTATGGGTTTGTTGAAGTTCCACCTATTTCCGGCGTTGCTTTTGCTTATAGCAATCTATTTTCCATATCAAGAAATTAGAAGCATGGCTGACGCTAGGCCACTTCCTGTCTTGCCTCGTCAAAGTATGCAACTGGACACACACACGATACTCTCTTTCTCTCTCTCTCTCTTTCTATCCCTCCCGCTTTCCGGCCGTATGTAAATGTGTGTGTGTGTGTGTATATTAATTGTTTATTTTTTGTTTTATAAATGGGATGGTGTTTGTGATGAGTGGTTTGTGTTGATGATGTTGAATAGGTTACAAGAAAGCATTTGCAACTCTTGGGGTGGTTTGCAAGTGCTGTGATGGAGTAGATGATGCTGCTTCCGGCACTGGTGGTCGTGGAGATAATCAAGTGTGTGCAACTTCCTGGGAAGGATCTAATTGCATCAAACTCCACTGTCAATCATGGAAATTCCACTAAAGTTTTGAATCACACGCACACACACAGATACACATACTACTACAATATATCAACTCTTTCTTAAATTTCTGTTGAAAGGGACAGTATTAAATACATGAAAAATTCTTAATTTGATTTTTATATGTACCACACACACATACTGCTTGTTCCTTTTGATTCTGTAAGCATGTCAGGAAACTTGTTCCAGTGCGTTCGGATTCATACACATGAACATGATATCGTCCTGCTGACTCTTGTGATTCTGGGCCAAGTTAATCTTGGGCCAGAAGCCCTTAATATCATCGGATGTTCCATTCTACTCCACACAAGTTTGAAAAATGACCAGCCCAATACAACACAGTTGAGGACCGATTTTACGCCTTTAAAATGGGGCTCAATTGGGGAAGCTGTGCCTAATGTGAGATATGAAATGCTACTATAGTTTCGAACCTAAACCTATATTATTAATTAATAATAATTGAGAGTGATGGATGTAACAGCAGGTATTCTTTCTTTCTTCATTATTATGGAGTAATAAAAATGTCTATTTCGGGACAGGACCATAATTACTACATATCATATTTGCAAGTAGGCTTTCTGACCCTATAAAACAGTTGGTCCAACAATGACACACCCACACCTGCCCTGCCCCGCCCCACAAACCACAATAAATATGCTCATTTTGAAATAAAATCACAATATATCAATCCATCTTTCTCCTTATCATCAATTCCATACATATTCCATCTGTGTATTAAAAAAATATTTGTAGAGAAGGGAGGTTAACTATACACCCACTCATTAAATTAGTATAATAACAAGGTGTTCAACTACGCAAACTTAATTTCGTCTCTAATTAACTTCACCTTTTGATTTTTATGTATTGTACATTTTATAATTAGTAGGATGATGATATTATTAGTGAAAAATGATTATTGAGAATAGGAGTGGTGGAGAGTATTATGACTAAAACCAGATATGGGCATGATAAGAGTAGTGGGGGTGGGGGTGGGGGTGGAGGTGGAGCATATATATATATATATATATATATATATAAATGTAATAATAAGGAGCATGTGGCGGAACACTGAAAGCACACACGTAGAGCATGCGGCGACTCTCAGTGGTCTGAGCAACACTCTCTTGTAGGCCCCCGTCTTCCCCTTCTCTCTCTCTCTCTCTCTTTCACACTACGACTCTACTATTGTTTTCCCCGGATCAATAATTAAATACCTCCACTGATAACAACAATTTAAATTGTGCGTTGGATTTTCTCTATTGATTTAAAATTTGTATTAACAGATAATATGTAAGTATTCTGTAACTGGATTTATAATTACGACTCCGACCGAATGAGTAGGTTGTATGGTATGGGTCTATACGATTTTAGAAATTGGATGCTTTGGTTGTACGGTATGGGTATATATGATTTTAGAAATGGAGTGGTTGTGTTTTCTTTTGTGTAACTGTAACGTATGGACATTCATTAACGTACGTAATTTGAATGTTGAGTTTCAGGACTTTGGGTCTATGAAGCGATCAATTCCAGTTGAGGTTCAAACTGCAAAACCTCAAAAGGTGTCTATGTACATATATACTTGCATTTGCATCTTTTTAGCCATTGAATATTCCAACCCATGTCCAAATCCTGATTCGGTGTTGTCCAAAAGGCTTTAAGTGCTCAAACCAAACGCTTTGTCTCTTGTCATAAATGTGAGTCCCAAATTTTCTTTCTGGATAAGACTTTCCCATCCCACTTCCATTTTTAAGATAACAACAACAGAAAAAAGAACAAAATCAAACACAATCTCATCTCATGAAACGAGTGATCTACATATGTTGCGTACTTGATATTCATTCATTTCAAGACGTTTCTACATTTATTACATACTAATTGCTTCCGACTCCACCGACTTAAATTTCACTCCCAGTACTCCAAATGCATTACTACAAAGCATCTTGCATTATAATTCTGGTAAAAGGATTAATTTCTTTTTCAACTCTGATTGGACCAAAAATCTGAAAAATGAGATAAGTGAGGATAAGTACTATAAACAAAAATACAAAAAAAAAAAAAAAACTACTTTAGGTGGTGAGTGGCATATTATCAATTAAAGCAAGATGGAGAGAAGAATATGATGATAAGTTAAAATCAATTACAATGTAATGTCAGTGTCCCACTGAACAAAAGCTAAGTCTTCATAAGTTGGATATATGTACCATTTTCTGAAGATGGTGTAATGGATAGACAGAGAGTGAACAAGACCACAACCTCTGTTTGTCCGACAAGATAAAAAGATAAGGCTCAGTCCTTTGACCCTTCTTTTGCAGCCTAACCCCCCCTTCACAAACTCTGCCCATAATTTCATCGTTTCTTAATTAATTATATATTATAACAATTGTTTATTTTTTATAATTAATGTATAATTTAAAGATAATAATTGATTTATATGATAAGTATATCATATTTATTATGTGATTGGTTTCATTCTACCAAACTCTATTCAGTAAAAATTTTATGAGTACCAAATTATATATGTAAGCAGATATTTTGTGATTTGGTGTGTACATTGTTTGGAAAGTTGAAACTAACAAATCTTAATGATTCTTAGTGTTCCCAAAATATCATAACTAACTGTTAAAAGGTTTAATGTGTTCATGATCTTGGTGATTGTCAAAATAGATGCAATCGGGTCTAGATTCATTGAATCAAAAGTGCCATATCCATGACCATAAATAGGCACGAATCATTCAAGATTTCATCAACTTTTATGATTTGTGAGTTTAAAAATTATTGACGAGGGTTGTAATTATTTAAATTTAATTTATGTGATTTAATAACGGATAAAGTTTACGAGCTCAATTCGATCCCCCTGTCCGGACCATCTTATATTCTACTATTTCCATAAATGATCATAGAAACCTTACGGCGGACCGGTAGAAATTTACTTAAAATTAGATAGAAGAAACAATCTTGAATTGAGATGGATTAAATTTCAAAATCCTATTGATGTATATATATATGTTATGTGTATAAAACATTTACATTTATTAAATACGATCGAATCATGTATAGAATGAAACAAAAGATGTAATAATAATTTAGAATAAAAAATTCAATACGCATTAACACCATTTTTAAGACAATTCTACGAATTTTTGAACATTTAAGGATGGAACAAACATTAAATTGCGAGTGTATTTATGTCAACTATAAAGATTTTAATTATGGGGAAGAGGAGAGTGAAGAGATAAAGGCAGCAACTGAGTTAATGCAGCCCAGCCACCTAAACATTGAGAGAGAGAGAGAGAGAGAGAGAGATGAATAAACAAACGGCGGCGAAACAGCACAGTTGAGATTGAAGGCGGGGGAGGGGGAGGGGGGAGTGGGAGTGGCAGGGATCGTTATTATCCACTAGGTATTCGTGGCAGTAATATGTTGGGAGTTGAAATCATGGGCCCACTCCCCAGCACCGATTTTTCCACGTGGCATCTCTCTGTTTGATTTACCCCCCCCCCCCCCCCCCCCCCCAAAAAAGAAAAATAAATTAAAGTATACTTAGTTACAGATGTGAGAGGGAGGAGAGGAGGGAGAGAGAGATCGTTCGCCACATACATACATAAATACATACATACATACACATCTTCTCTATATCTATCTATGTATGCGAAATGGAGAAGATGCATAAACGTAATAATAATAAATAAAGTTTTATGTTTTTCTTTTAATATAATCCCCTTTGTCTTGCATACATTAATTTCTTTCATATATATACATAATACATAATAAGAGATCATTCACGTGTCTTGCTCTCTTTTTTTCTTTCCTCACCTCTTTTTTTTCTTTTTCCTTTTCCCATCCGATTTCGCTTTTTCTTCTGAGGTTTCTGTTTGTTTCTGGGAAAAGATTCTCGGCGGTTACGTTTTCTTGACGGTGGGGGATATATATATATACGAGACGGCTCTCGTTAACCCAAACCTCTCATTCTGATATCAAGAATTTACACAAGAGAGTGGGGAGAAAGAGATAGACAGACAGAATGGAAGGAGGAAAGCAATCGGGTTCTTCATTTGCTTCTGATCTTTTCGGGGCAAAGGATTCTTCTACAGCTGCTTCGTCTTCTGGAATTTTTGGTTCCATTTTTCCTCCTCCGCCCAAGGTAATAAAGACCGTCCTTTTTTGTTGTTCTATCATTCTGCTATGAGTTTTTGATCGGGTTTTGCTTCATTTTATAATATGCCCTCTACATTCTCATAGTTTTAATGGGATCGTGTTGATGGCTGACGGTTTTGTCATAGTATAATATATGTACAGTCCCATGATTGCATGGAGTTGGCTGTTTGATGCCTTTTTCGACTGCGAGGGGGCTTGATTTTGTTCTGTTGCATGTAATGTTTGTGATGGATTTCTTTCTTTGTTTTGAGTTTGAAATCTTTTGGAGTGTTAAGAAAAGTTATTTAATACCATTAAAGCTCGCCTTTTTCGGGGATAAACCTCAAAAGATTGTTTTTCTTTGGTCGGCCTGAGGGGGAAAAATAAAAGCTAAAATTTTGAATTTGCCTATAGTTGCAATGAATATTTCAGACACCATTGTTTCTTATGCAGGTGAAGTAATTCTGAAAAAAATTCATGAATTGGTTCGATTTAAATCTAGTACTTGGCATTTCAATTCTTCTTGCTAAGCTTTTTGGGTTGTGCTATTGTTTGTTGTCTCCACTTTAGGTCATGGGACAAGAGTCGGTGCGTTCGTCCGAAGCTGATAAGAAGAATGACTCTGGAAATCCAGCATGGAGTGCGAAGCCTGGAGTTTCAGGTAGTTTGCATTCAGTTTGCTGATGGGATTTGCTCATCAAACACTCTATGTGGTGCTTCAGTTTTTATGCTTCCGCCTCTGTTTTAATAGCATTTACAGTAATGTTTTCTTTAAAGCAATCATCATGTGCTGTCAGAGAACTCAGAAAATCTCCATTGTTATTGTATCCCTTTTGGATTCTTTGATGAGATTCACCTAATGACTTCTGCCAGCAAACTCAAAAATCGTAGATGAAATACAGAGATTTGGGCAAAAATGGATCTTTTATTTTTCTTGTATAATAATAAGTCGGTCATTATTTTGAGTCTCTGTAGATTAACCTTTGGCTCTTTTCCAGATAACAAGGCTGTAGGTGGTGAAGGCCAAAGCCAGGACACGACAAGCAAGGCCATTAGTTCATATTTTCAGGAGGAAAAGGTCCAGCCATTTCATTACAGCTCGTCGATATACTATGGTGGTCAAGATGTCTATTCTCGGCCCCAGAGTGCCCAGAACACCACTGTGAGTAACCTTAAACGACTATGTGAATTATTGCTGAAACTACTTTATCTTGCAGCAGTGTTGTTACAAGTCATGACCTTCATAGAGATCAGTATCCATTTTCTATTTACATTTATATGATTTGGTTGGTATCTCCGCCTATTTGTTTTCCACTTGAAAATAACGTCACAGTGATGGGCCTTAAGAAGCTTGTTTGACATAACAGTGTCTTGGCGAGTATCTCCATTGTTGAAATACTAACTGCAGTTGTTGGCATTGATGAGTTCTGGAAAAGAAAGTTTTGATTTAGAAAATAAAATCCTTCCGTCTATATGTCTGTTTCCTTTATTGTCAGGTCAGAAGGTTTTAATGGGAATATCAATGATACTATTCAGAGTTAAATAATGCATTTTTCTCGTGTGTTCGATGATTAGTTCAATAAAGATGGCGGCGAAGATGACTCAGGCAGTGCTTCAAGAGGGAATTGGTGGCAGGGTATGTTTGCTTCTATTCCCTGAAATGACTATGGTTAAGGATTTGTTGTATTGACTACTACTTTTTGTTTTGGCAGGATCACTTTACTATTAAGAGCTCACTATGGCATGTGAATTTACATATACCTATTAGGTACTCATTATGAATTTTATTCTGGGAATGTTGACGTTTCATCTTTATGTTGTGATGCTAATACATGATCTTGTCGAAGACACTTTGGAATTTGTCAATTCATTTCCTGGATATCATCAATGGACTCACCACCAACAACCTATTTTGATGCTCATACTCTTGTCATTTGTTGATCATATTCAGATGTTGCCTTGTTTCGTATCATCCATTGCACTGTTGTTGACGCTATCAGCCCTTTTTAGATTTTAAATTTTTTTTTATCCCTATCATTTTATAATCATGTAATATTTTGTGCAGTGTCTAATTGATATTATTTAAGCATCTTACCAATTTTTTTCTTTTATTTGCAGGAAGATAAATATATCTAGCGCTGTAGCAGTCTATCCTACTCTTGTAATAGGAAAAATAGTGCATAGTGACAGTTTTATATAGCTAAATGACGGCCTACTTTCGTCTATCGTTGAACCATTATATGTAACTCTAGCTGGTAACCTTGCGTCTTTTGTCTCTATAATGTAAAGGATAATGAACGTGGTGCTTTTGGGGCTTCTGACTGTTCGATGTATATGATATTTGGTGTGTCTTAGATAATCTTTGCATCATGCAGATTCTGGTTTCTTTCTTCAAGACTACAAGGTTTTATTTATCTATGAGTATCTTAATCCAGACACCAATTATTTGTGTTCTTTCATCTATGAAAGTCCATCACACAATGTTTGAACAGAAAATAACATGCATGGAAAAGTCTATTGGTTTTTATCGAATCTTCTTCCCCGACCAGACAAGTCTTTCCACGTTTCCCATTTTTGAGACCACAGTAAATTCAGTATATCTACAATTATGGAAAGGTTCCTAGTAGATCGCGCAGACATAGACCCGAGGAAGGACCACTGCTGTTCTTTCAGGGTTTTTGTTTGATAAGGTTGCAGCCTAACGATAAGGCTTTTTTATCAGAATGAATTCGGTTGGAATGTTATTGTCAGTGAAGCTGCTTCTAGGATTGTATACTTTTTTGTTCCTTTATGTTCTGTTTGAGTCTTTTATTGCCTCAACCAGATAATTCGGATAAGGCAAAAGGATTCTCTGTTCCTTGTCTGCTGGTAAGGATGCCCACACTGCTGATCTTTACTCAATGGCATATTCATTACAGAAACATATTTTTTCTAAATCTTTTCATCACATGAATATCTTGAATTGCTGTACATCTTTTCTGAATATTTGCAGCAGTATGATCACAATATTTTCGTAAAGAACGTGGCCATTTATTTGGTTGTTTAGAATATGATACGACATAAAAGCTGTAGCTGATCAAGAATCACATGACATGAACCAAAATGGTAACTTGTTTTCCATCTACAAAACAAGGCTCTGCCTTTTATTTTAGCTGATATGCTTCCACTACAAACACCAGCAACTATTGCCTTCTTATTCAAGTGTAATAGTCCATTTTGCTCCAAATTTCTGACTCCTCCCGCTAAGGGAGGGTGTAAGCTGCAAAGCCAAACACAGGAATCAGAACCCAAAACAAATTCTAGTTCGTTTCCTACTTGCATAATAATGATCAGCAAAATTACTTACGTCCACACTTATATCCCACAGGACGATGAGCAAAACCACAGCGTTTGGGGATTGAGATAGCAACTTGTGGCTTGACGCCAGCTGCCTTAGCAGCATTAGATAGCAGAACAGCGCAGAGGCACCGGGGATTCTGCCCGATTCTCTTTACTTGAAGGCAGCAACTCTTTGAAACGGGTGCCTTTCCATCCCTTGCTGCCGCTGCACATGGCGCCAGCTGCACGGCCTCTTGGTCTGGACTCAGTGTCCCACATACCCCCTTGCCTTTCACACTTCCGACACCTGCTATGACAAGAAAGCACACAAGGAAGAGAACCTTCAACCAACCAGCCATTCTTTTAGAATCAATGCAGATGTTGTCTATGCGACTGCACGACTTCAGATGTTCTAAATTTGGTGAATTTATACTGTGATGAGGAGTGTGAACACTCATCTGCTTTAGTTGAATGGAAGAAGCACTAAAGGGACATGCACTAATGCTGTGCAGCATTGTTTTTCCTATAGACAATCATGATCTTGTGTTGTTTTAATTTTCATTTCTGTTGTCGGCGGGCTTATGTACATCTGTATATAGCTATGGCTATAACATTTTTTGCTCATCCTTTTAGATGTTAACAAGTGACATATGGATAGACAAGTTAGTGAGTTTACCAACCCACATACAAGAACGGCCTCCTCAATATTTTTCTCTTTGCTGCTTCTGGAAAGATCAGTCATCAATGATCCAACCACCCAACTAGTGTAGAGTATCCCGACACTTGTCTGGGGGATTAGCTCGAGGAAATTGAATATCTAAAAAGAAGGTTGATGTAACTCGTTTGTGGGTTCGGGATATTGTACTCATGTAAGCATGAAATTGTATATGATGTCACTCAAGATTAATCTGGGGGTTGAAGACGCCAAATTGACTGTAAGGACCTAATGGAGAAGACCAAAAAAAAAAAGTAAAAAGGAACAAAACCAAAAACGCCGTTGCCGGGGATCGAACCCGGGTCACCCGCGTGACAGGCGGGAATACTCACCACTATACTACAACGACCTGATGACTACTTGCACATATATACATATATATGTATCAGAAAATAAGTAGAAATGGTATATCAGTAAAAAATAATTTCCTTTGAATGACATATCATTTCTAGTGTTTTATTGATTTCTTCTGTATACAAGTCATTCTGGGTGTTTGAATAATATATTTCTATTTTACCATTTGACGTGTTATCTTGGGCATTTGGTCTAGTGGTATGATTCTCGCTTAGGGTGCGAGAGGTCCCGAGTTCAATTCTCGGAATGCCCCATTCTTTCTATGAGTGATTCATTTCATTCTGCACTTTTGCTTCCGATTCCCTCTTATCTATCTTTTGGCACGAAAATGTCTTGCATATATATTCGCAAATCTCAAATTCCAAGTGTAATAGTCTTAAAAAATTTTACTATTCTCCTATTTAAAGCATAATGTATTCACCAGTTTTCTTCATAATTTGTTTGTGCGATCTCAAATATGAAAGTGCATGGCTACTACAAAGTCCTTACCTCATGACAATCTTAATACAATAAAAAATTAGATACATCACAGCCCTCAATACTTTCAAATACTCTTTCTGCATGTACATGACAACGAAAATCTACAAAGTACCTCTAATGCATTTTGTTCATTCATCCTCAACAGATTTGTGAGGTTGTGGACTGGTTGCCTCTTTTGAACATCTGGAAGATTCAGATGCTGATATCTCTCCGCCTGTACTTGAATTTGAATCTGATCTCCTCATATTGCTGCTCAATTCCTTTCCTTTTCCATCAATACTCAGATAATCTGTCAATACCCTTTTCACGCCGAGCCCACGAAGGGAAAGTTTGCTGCTTTCAATATATGGTGATTTATCTCCCTTTGCAGGACTAATCGACTGTAAAGGTGAAAAGGTAGGAGTTGTAAAAGCTGTCTTATATGCAGTGCTGGAGACTGGGAGTGCAATCCCAATGCTTTTATGAGTAATCACACCAACCTTGGAGATTGACACGAACTGATCTGAATGTTTGGACAAGTCATCCACATAAAGTAGGTCGTCTATACGTGCTACAATATTGAACGCCAGGCTCTCTAGAACTCTTGAGTAACTCTCCAATATTGCTTTGCCAACATCCTAGTGAAGAACATGTACATTAGTACAAATGTGAAGAAGAATGGACAAGAGATTGAAATCCATGAATAGATATGAGAGAAGAAGTGATATTATTAGTATTACAAACCTTGTTGCATTGGATTTTGCTCATGTCTAAGGTGGTCTGAGGTAGACCTGGGAACCGTTGCTTCAAGCAAAGCAGAAGACTCTCAGCTCTGTCTGCTAGCAGTTCCCTTTTATCTGCATCACTAACCAAATCCTTTACCATTTCCCATGATGACTTTGAATTGGACCTGTGTGTGCTATGTAAAGGTTTTGAATTCGTTTTTCGGCGCCACATATAAATGGCTGCTTCCACTCTATTGGCAATTTCTAATGCATGATGCTCAGAAGACAAATCAAGGCAGTCAAGCAAACATTCGGGCGAAAATTGATCTGAATTGATGTACCGATGGATAAGATCTCCCAAACTTGCTTTTCCATTCTGCAAACGATAACGACGACAACAATCAAGGCCTACCTTGTTACTTAATCACATTGAAGAGATGCTTATATATCTTGGTACTTAATACCTTTGGAAGAGCTTCTAAGTATGAGTCAGGTACATCCATTTCGGCTAAAGCGGTATTGTTAATTGCCACTGCAGCTTTGAGGATTTGGTTCGTGCAATCACGCTTGTGTTGCAACATCTTTCTTGCATCTTCGCTGATGCCACCAGTTGGGACACGAGGAACTGGAAGCCACCATTTGTCTTCTTGACGGGAGAGTGGTCTTGGATAGGCGGATGATTCATCGGCTTCCAGGGATAATATCCCTTTATCGACATACCAGAACTCCGAGCCCTTAAAGCTTTCCAATATTTCCTACATAAGAGGCTGAGAATGAGAATCATTACAGGAATATATAGCAGTCGGCGAAGAAGAAATCAGTATCTTACGAGGATCATGTTGTCTAATTTGCGTAGTGCAGGGAGGTTCATGTAAAGATCTGACCGTGGTCTGGAAGTCATGACCTGAAACGGGGCATAAAGGATAAGTTGGGACAAGTCAATGAAAGATGACACTGATGCTATGTTTGGCAGCACTGAATTGGATTGTACTTCCACAGTGAAATGATACTCACCTCGAGTTTGCTTCCATCAGGGAATGTCTGCCAAGAGGGCATCAATTCCACAATGTGATCACTAACACAGAGAAGCCAATCCATTTCTCTACGCCACATTAATTTCTTCTCGGGCTTTAGAGGCTCTAATCTCCAAACTTGTCCAAAAAGAGTAGCTAATGCAATAAAAGCAAAGTTCAAGAATCAACCACTGTAACATCCGTTCATAGCGCAAGTAAAACCAACTAAAAAATATACATCGTTCAAGGACAGTGAACTAAGTCAATAACTTACCACAAAGGTTGGTAATAGCATTTGATATAGCCAGAGCACTGCAAACCCCATTGCCACAACCAGACATGTCTTCCCCAAGCAGCAACTTAGAAAATCTTTCTTTCATCATCTCAGTTTCTATATTCACGGAAACAAGATATGTTACTTCAGTAGTTTTAACAGAGATGGAATCGTAGATAAAAACACACAGACAAATTAATGATAATGAATTGCCAAAACAAAGAGGGCATATATGAAGGAAGTAGCACCTGATAGAGATGATTCTTGTTTCTCTAATTTTCTCTTGTCCAGATGGGGTTTTTCCACTTCTTCAGAAACGGTAGAACTTCGGCGAGAAGGCGGTTTGTCCTTCTGCATTGGCCAACCCATTGAAGGGGATGAAGATGAGTCCTCAGAACTACTATTTTCATAATTCAAAGTGACCTCAGAAGCCAAGAAATCAGAGCTTGAATTGCTTTCCCCACTTCCTTCTTCATTCGAATACGTTAAGTTTTCAACTTTGCGCTTATTCTCACTAACCACTCCTGTTTTATCATTCTCATTCACCAATGCCTCCATCGCAGCCTCGAGATAATTTGGTGAAGCACAATACACAGAGTTGTTAACTACCATTCCATCAAATTGAAACCTTTTGCTCCCAATCCTATCCGCCACTCTAGCTTTATTCTTCAAGAACTTGACTGATTTCAACACCCACAATGAGAATGAAGAAGAAGGATTTGAATTTCTTGGTAATCCGGGCTGTTTCAAAGGAAAGAAAGGCTTGAGCTTTGTTTGGTTCTTTGCACTGAGCACATTCTCCTCTTGGTACGACTTAGCTCTATCCATAAGGTTCCAACTTCAACTTCAACCTCAACCATGTTTGGTTCTGTGTGGGGGGATAAAAGTTAGAAAATAAGAGGCAAAGAAAACGGGAGTGGAAAATGGCAATAATTATTCAAAGATAGTTGCTCAAGCACTGAAGTGTAAGAATGATGCTCGAATGTGTGTAACACTGAGAGAGAGAGAGAGAGTGATTATGAGAGAGGGTTTTTATGCACAATGATGTGCGGAGCATTAAAGGAGACCAAGAAAGGGGTTTGCGGCTCCTCAATGCTGGCCTTTTCGCTTAAAATTACGCTCTTACACAGTTTCACTCCGTTGCTTTGTTAGGCTCTGCTTCAACAGGAGCAGCTCTCACATAATCATTACGTCGGATGATTAAACAAGGCAAGAAGGAAGGTAATTGCTATAGCGTAAAAGTGTAAAAGTTGCATTTGTCTATCTGTGATTTTTCACAAATGGTTGTTCTTTAGTTCTGGACTCGTGGTAACATAATATTCAGGCAAAACTCCCTACAAAATTCCAAGAATAGCATCTAGTACATAGAATTTTTCAGTGTTTTAGTAGAAAAGAAAGTTTGGATACACATGCGGCTGCAGCATGGGGTCAAGACATTTTTATTCGATACTAAGTGACAAAAATCATGTTCACTGGCTCTTCTAGTGCCCAATATTATGACCTGCAGGATAAGTTATGATGACGCTTTGTCCATACCCTTTTTTCCTTCGGCAACAAAATTGACATCCCTCAAAGCTCAAGAGTACAATGCTCTGATCCCTCCCAATTGGAATGTCCAATATCCGAACTAAAACTGAACTTACCAGTGCAATTGAATTTAAATTCAAGAATCATATATATACATCTGAAGCACTTATAAAGGTCATGAATATGTCCCACAATATAAAAACTACTATTCCATGTCAGAAATATTTTATTGTAAACTAATATAGCCATGGTCTAAAACAATGATATTAATTATGAAGGCAAATGCTCAAAAGTGAATTCTGCAAGTAATGTCAAATTGGACCACAAGGTTTTAGTGCTGCTGCGGTTGAGATTTCATAATAGTTGAGATTTCACAGTAATGTGAAATTGGACCACAAAGTGTTAGTATGGCTGCTGCAGTTGAGATTTCATAATAATTATGGTAGCAGTATCTTTCTAGCATCCCCAATTGTATTTTGAGACTTTACTTGTAAGGTACCAATTAAGCATGGTGCTGGTGGTAGTTCTAACAGTAGAAATATACTAAGACCAACCGCCTCCCAACCACTTCGCTATTCTTAGCTTCACTGTCTTAATTCACTACTTCAAAACTAGTAGGTTTTCTTCTGTACTAGTGGGTTTTGGAAAAGTCCCTGAGGACTGTTAACACTTTATTTTCGTAGCCGTTAACGTTTTAAAATGAGGTAGCTTGTTTAAATTTGAATGGCATTGGGGGACCTTGCAGAACGAACCCGAAAGAAGAAGGCTTTTATAAGGAATCCGATGTCGGGTTTTCCCATGCAGTGAAACCTAAAAGTAAAAGTAAATGGAAAGGAGTGAAGAATAATTTACACAAACGCCCAATTGTAACATACTGCTAAGCACCATAATGGGCCATTTAACCCATCCAGCATGGGCCGAGCTCATCAGAATGAACGTGCGTTGAGGAATTTGGTGGGCCATCGAAAGGCAAACCTGGGCCAGAGCAAACAGTGATATGAATACATCTTTATCATAAGGGTCACACTCGGATGGAGCAGCCCATTTAGCTGGAAAGTGAAAAAGGCAGAGTTACTAATGCATAGAAAAAGATCTGAGGGACAAGTTCCCTTTGCTTCTCAAAAACTGCAACCCAGCACACAAGAAAGTCGCCGTAATGAATTCTGAATATTGTATATGGTACAGGATAACAATTAAACGTCCTAACATTCACTCACAAATGGCCAAGTATGAAAATATTGCAACTTAGTGAGAGACAACATCATGAGTTGAGACAACGTTTCTGGATCAGCTCTTCTTGTAAAAGTTGGGATCCTTTACTATGGTAACAGGGCAGGCTGCATGCGCCATCACATAGCTAGTGACGCTCCCCAAAATTATCCTATATCAGCATCATCCAAACATTACGAGAAGAAAACATTTATAACAAGAACTGAAGCAATTAAATTTCTTGATTTTTGCAAAACTGATAAAAATCCATTGCTCAAGTTTGAAAGAGCTGACCTCCAAATAAGAAAATGAAAAAAAGGGAAAGTACCTCTGTATGGTAGTAAGGCCTCTGCTGCCCATAACCAAAGAATCCAACTTCAGATCTTCAACAGCTTCACATAGCTTCTCTCTCGCGTCTCCCCAGTACAATTTTGTCACCACTTTTATCTGATCAATAAAATTTCACTTTATTGAAATTCGATTGAAACACTGGATATAGAAAACTCTATACATGTATATAAAGAGAAAAGGAAGGAGTGAAGGTTTTCAGGAAACCTCTTTCTGCCTGGCAGCAGTATCGAGGGTGTCGAGAACTTCAATGTCTATCGGAACACCGTACTTGTTCATGACTTGTGGCTCGCGAAACTCCGCCAATGGAATCAGAGCTGCGAATAAGCAAAATATGAGATTCCAAATCGAGTACCTCTCTATACAAAACATATACAACCGTGTCAACAACCATTTTACACAAATATAAATCGACGATAGGCTCAAACAAAAAGTAGCTTACGAGAACCGGATTCCGACCACAGTTGGTGAAGAGACTCGCTGAGGGAATGGTGTTTGACGTGTAGAATATAGAAAATGTCGCCTTTATCTGCCAGATTATCAATGGACCACTGCAACGCCGCCTTGCTGCTCTTGGAGAAATCCATGGCCACCCCGATCCTCCTGTCTTTCGCCATTTCTCTTCTCTTCTCCTTTCTTCTGCCTTGTTCGAATGTTTTGCGGGAAAATATCAAGAGTTATTGCGTGAACAAACTGAAAGCCAAAAAGGACCTGATTCGTGTCGCCAAAATGCCTACTCTACATGTGAGTGTGAATGTGATGCTTTCTGCTTTATTCTTCATTTGGGCTGCATTTCGGGCCGACATTCCAAACTCATTTGGGCTGAAATTACAGATTGATCTCCCAACCCCAATTCCTCCTATTTCATGTCCTAAGGCCCAAAGCATTCATGAGACTGTAAAGCCCAAGACGTAAAATATTATATTAGGAACATATAAATTATTATATTTCCTTAATGATTGAAATCTGTAAAATCAGGAAGATCCATTCCCTGTATGCTTTCTCTGCTGGGTCCTGAGATTATAGTAAAATTAACTAATATCCAACGCATAAAATTTATGGATCTGTCCGAAGCTTTAACCCCTCCCTGCAAAATCACTAGTTAAAAGCACTGCCGAGCAAATATTACCCCCACAACACCACTGAGATGTGTGTGCATAATTAAATTTAAATTTGTAATAAAATTTACATATATATTTATATTAATTGGATAATTAAAACTAAAAGAGTAAGAGAAAAATAAAAACTTATAATATAATTGAAATAAACAGATGAAGACACCATATATTCAAAGTGAAAAATATTTCTAGCAGATTGAAGAAAACTAGTCATCTAATATCATCATTCCATGACCGATTGAAGAAAAGTCGAATTCACCATTAATTAGTAATAACAAAGAACCGACATACATACTTGAAGATTTATTTATATTCTGTCCTTCCTATCCTTGTATAGTTTATTAAAATTCGAAATAAATAACAAAGTATCAATTTACGTTGAAATATTTGAATAATAGACACAAAAACGAGATCTAGATCTAACAGCGGGGGAGGATTTCCATGTGCATTTCTTGCTTTATACCATTACTGTGTATGACACCTAGCTACCATATCCTTAATTCCAATCCTATTTTAATGTTAACGTGCGATGGACTATATGCTACGCACCCAGACACAGACCCAGCATGCCATGGCAGGTAAACCACCACTTTCTCTACCATGCACTACTTATTAATTAATATTTCAAACATGAATACGTGAATTAGTTCAACTCACCATCATCACTACGATATTCTGATTAATTAATTATATCAACTTATACCACTGTCTCAACCGTTAATTTCTTAATGCGGAATGAGTGCTCGGGATCTCATTTTTCAGACCATTAATTAAGAGTCCATTATTAATCAAGCGGATGAGGATTATGATGGTAAAAGGAATATCTATTTGTTATGAGAATCTTAATACGTGATGGTGGGTGTTTAAACAGTTTGTTAGGTCTTTCGATAAAAAAAAAAAGTCAGCTATTAGTTTTCATGTCAATTAGTGGGAAAGGTACGTTTTTTTATATATATGTTGTATAATCAATTAGCACATAAATATGTCAAGAATTTAATTTGTGATCGCTCGACAACTTTTAAGTTTTAGAACGCTAAAAAATTAAATCATTAAGAATGTTTAGTCATTCCCTCTTGATTAAGCACGACATCTTGTCTATGGATTTAATCATCAAAAATCAAATACTATCTCCGCCTTAGAGTCTCTCCTTTTGCTTCAAGTCATATGTCCATTCGAGCTTCGATCCTTAGTTCCGCAATCACAAAGCACACCTTCCAATTTTTAAGTCATTAAAAGCCGATCTAAGATAAAGTTCAGAGTTGGATATGTCACATTAAAATAGTGTGTTTCGCTGATCTTTATATCCATTACAGATTAAACGATTAGATTAAGTAATTGCCATCAGATTGGGTTAAATCAAGCGATCCGACCCAAAGACCCTAACTCAATCAACTTGCAAACCTCAAAATGCTTGTTTTTTTTTTTTTTTTTAGTGTGATGGAATAAAAATCTGAATTAAATAAAATTATATATATAATCCAAAATCTTGATGGAAACATTAATGCATGAAGTTTGATTTAATAAAATGGGGGAGGCATGTGAAGAATGGTCCCTACAAAATGATCCTTTTAGGTAGAGAAGAATTTGTGACATGATAAATCCCACCATTTTTCATAATTAAATCCGTCCGCATGCAAAGCTTCGTCCAGAGGTATCTAATTGGTGGGACACTACGTACTACTACATTCATGAAAAAGAAAAGCCCTTTAACTATAATTGTTGGAATAAATCCTGATTAAAATTTTGATTATCAACATCTTACCTATTTCTTGATTTTTCCCTCCCACATTGCTTTCCTACCAAACATCTTTTTCCTTTAATTTTGGTGACCCCATTTCAATTCACTAATCTGGTCATTGCACTACTGTTGCTCATCAACATTTCCCTTCAACCGCAAACCAAATCTCGAGGCCTGAAATTAAAGTAACACAATTAGTGTGTTTCCCATCATCAATCATCCCAAAATGGGGGGTATATGTGCAAACAAACTTCTCTATCCAACTAACTTGGATATTTATTGGGTAATACTACCAAATTATGGACCCTCAAACTTTTATCTCTTCCGCCCTATCAATTGGAATTTTAATCCATCTTTTATTTTATCCTTACCTAATCACAATTCTGATGCATATAATATAAACATTCCAACTTTTAGATGAAGGTAGGGTAACCAATTATTTATGATCCTTATGATTCATCTTTAAGAAAAAGTTTATTTTAAGTGACTTTGAGTAATTAGTTAACTTGTTTTTTTTACCTTGTATGGCTCGTATTTATGATCCTTATGATTCATCTTTAAGAAAATATTTATTTTAAGTGACTTTGAGTAATTAGTTAACTTGTTTTTTTTACCTTGTATGGCTCGGGTGTGCATAATTCGGTTAATTGATCGAAACCGAATCGAATCGAAATTTTAGTTTTTTTGTCAATTTTTCTCTCCAGATTTGCTGACCGAACCAAAAATTATTATTTTTAAATTTATACAATATTATATATATATATATATAAAATATGGTAATTTAATTATATTATTTTATAACAATCTTAATCAATAATTTAGTTTATATTTTTTTTTCTCCAAAAAGTTAGCTTTTTCTATTAAAAAGTAAAAAAAATAAAAAATTGTGTTCGATTTTTTATTTTGAGAAATGGTGAACCGGTTCAATTAACCGAACTGAACACCTCTATCTATAGCAGAGATAGCTTCATATTAATATTCATGATGGAAATAATTTATTCTCAAAATATTTATTCCTCACGTACATTTAAAACGTGACTAAAATTTTAATTCATACATGGAATTAGCCTATAAGATTACAGTAAACGTCAACATCTGGACTTGAAACGAATTATCTCAGTATTCAACTTATTAAATATTCATCGTATATAAATATATATATTTATTTCTGTCATTCATTATATCGAGTACTTATATCACTTAAAATTCCGTTTATTTTGTGATATAAGTTATTTGAATGGCAAGATAAAATAAAGTCTTGCATTAATTAATATACTATATTGACTCAGACTTTTTAGATTGAATAATTGATAATAGCATATAAATACTACAATTTGTGAATTCCCAATCACATTCTTACATACACAGCGTGAGAATACGTAGACGGATGAGTGTCCTTCCAACATCCAACAGATGGTGTACCAGGTTTGAACTCTTCATCAACTTGTTGCGTCCGGACCATGAAGCAAAAATCCACAATTCTTGCGATTCCAGTAAACTGTGACAGCACCAATCTAAAAACAATATATATTGTAGGCAAGTCGATCAAGTGTTATCTGCAAGTGGGGTCTTCCACTTGCGTCGAAGAATCCGTGGCCGTTGAATCGTTATCAAATTAAGCAAAAAAAGAGTTTGTGTAATAAATTAACTGAAAATGACGTTTAGGCAGAAAGAATAATAATACATCATCACATACTCTCGCACTCTTTCGGCGCCAAAATTTAATCTCTTGCGGGATTAAGAAGCAATCACCTCGTCACTTGTGTTAGTGGTGAGGTTGAGAGCTTAAAGTTATTAAGCGCATGTGGATTTGAATCGTACGAATATAGATATTTAATATATTTTTAACAGTAGTATGTTGTTTATTTGTTTATTCTGAACTTGTTAGTTGATTTAAAAATATTGACGTATTGTGCATTAGATGTTATATTAATAACAAATTGATTACTTTAGAACTGTCGATGTATTTATTTATTTTTTTTAAAAAAAATTGACTTACACTATTGAAAGTTTTTTTCTTTTACCTTTTTTTCAGGAAAAGAAAAAAAGAATCATTGGGCTTTTTTCTCTTTTGAATGGCCACATAGGAAAAAATGTCCGCCCAGACGATCACTTTTGGTTAAATTTTGAATAGTCGGAAACAAGTCGCGTAGATAAGCTAAGCAATCGTTTACTTGGTCCATCACCATCTTATCTCACAATCTTTTTGGTAAAGAGATATTGTTATTAATTTATCCACTAAGTTAGAATTTACAAGAATCCTCCAATCATTTTACGGTAATTATTTATAGGCTATTAATATATGAAGAGTTCATTCACAATATTTTAAACTAATTATAGTTGTGCCTGCCTTTTCCAGTCTGATAGGGGACATACGATGAATAAACTTTAAACCACATATTTCTCTTTCATAAATGAGAAAAAATTCAAATGCTCCAAACGTCACGCTTTTTTAACAGCGGGTTGGGTGTGTCTGACTCAATGATCTGAACTATCAACCATTAGTATCAAAAAAGGTATTCGATGGTTATTTAAATAATATGTTACTTGTATGAATTCTGACACATAAGTCTCTATAAATACGAGTTGAGTAATTTCATAATGTATGCCTTTTATTACTATCATTTTGCACTCTGCGATATAAAGGTCAATACTAATTTAAGTATCGAAAGATTTTAATTGTGAGCTACCGTAACAAGCTTAACAATCTGTGTTTCAGACCAAACCTTACTCTTTGAAATCAAGATAATCATACCCCAAAAAGTCGTCAAGTCATCACTAGATCGTCAAGAACCTCGACCTGGATTGTATCGCCCTCTTTCTTGTTACACTAGCAGTTTATGCACGCTCGATGCATGTGTGCATATACAATATAGTTATAGTACAAAAAATTACATCATTTATTCAGTGAATTGATGATGCAAAATTAACGATTCTAATTAAGTAAAATAGAAATTAAATTTATCTACAATTGTATAAAGAAAAATAAAAACAATTATGTGAAAATATAAAGTTGAAAGATGAATAGAGTAGACTAGTTGTAGATGGCATTTTAATTTGAGTGACCAAAATTTTCTGTTTAAATATTTTTCTAAAAAAGGAAATAATATTTATGTCAATATACATTTATTACACAACCAAAATGAATTAATATAGTTATCTCCATCTTTAATTAATAGTATAGATATATGGGGAGGACTGCAGAGGTAGCCGCAAATAATTATGGGTTACAGCCATCATTGTTTCGTGGAATGTACAATTATTTAAGTACAAGGTTGTCATGTGTCCTCCTCCTTTAATAATTAATGGTAATGGCTACAGCCTCATACGTCCTCCACCGCTAGTGCTTCTATATGAAGGGATGATGAAGTTCACACTACTATCTACATGCCAATTATTTCATTTTGTTGTAAAAATAATTATTATTCGCTCTCCTTAAATTATACATTAAAATATATACTTCATCCCCTTATCACTAGTTTTTTTTATAATAAAATTAAAATATTGAAACTTTAATTGATTTTATGGAAATTGGCAGAGCCTGTATCTGGAGCAAATATTGGATGCGCATTGTATTCAATACAGTGTTCAATGAGTTGATGAAGACGGTGCAAGATGCAAATGAATTTTGCGACTGCTTTATTTTGAGTTAAAACTGTATGGTATTGGAACTTTAAAAATTGGATGCATATAAATTTATTCAATTCATTTGAGAGGGATAGGTCGTGTCCGTGGACGAGGCGGGAAGAACCCGCCGTCTGACGCCGGCAGTGAAAAGGACGGGCCGTAGGAAGATGTCCGTTAAAACAGACGGAAAAGCGGTTTGACCAAATGCAGGATAGGCCGTTGAGCTGCCGGACCTGCTGTTGGGCAGTGTCGCCACGTCATTGGGGAATAAAAGCATTCAGATCCTTTGTTCACTAGAGGAAGCCAAACGCTTATTTATTCATGTATCTCAACTAAAAAAAAAAGTGTGTAAATCCGAAAATCTCGTACAAGCTTTATTTATTTTAAAATAGTCTAGTCAGTTCCAATTTTTTGATCCTTATTATTATTGTTCTTTTTTTTTTTAATATCATAAAACAAATAAATTTATTTTTTTAAATATGATCGAACTTAGTTATTTTTATTTCAATCTATTATTAGTCGAGTTGAATTCGGATATATCTCATTTTCAATTTAATCTGTTATATTTACTAATTAATATTCAAATATCTTTTGTTATTATTCTCTAATTGCAATTAAATAATTTAATTTATTTTCAACTATATAACGAAATAAAAGTTCAAAAAATGAAGAAGGGGAATGTGGATACATTTGTGTTGTGAGGTGTGTGTATATATTTAAAGGTTATATGCAAACCTCTGAATAGAATGTGTATTATTTTTAGACAATTTCTAAATTCATTTTGTTAATTTAAGATTTTTATAACACAATTACAGTGCATCTTAAAATTCTGACATGTGTAGACTCATGTGACCACTAAATAATACTGGTGTCCATCATTCATATAAGATTATACAGTTGAGAGACATCTGTAAATAGTCATCTTCCATAAATCAAGTATAACTTTTGCTGCCGTAATATTTTTACGATCTTTATTATCATTTATCTTACAATCTATTGGATTAAACATCATGAGATTATAACCTGGATCTTTATAGTTCAACAGTGTTTGTGATGAAAAAATATCTGTTTTTCCTGTTTTCACAAAGCTAATTAAAAAAAAAAAAAAAAAGAGTGGGTCATTTGACTGAAGGAATTATTAGTAAAAAAAGGTTAATTAAGGTATAGACAAGGTGAGTGCAGTGGAGTGGACTATCCAAGAAAAAGATCGGACAAGAGAGTAAGGGTGAAAAGTATAAAGACAATAAGGTAAAAAACCCGACATGATTGGGATTCCATTTGACTGGAATATTTCCAACAAAGTCATTATTTTAGATCTGTGTTTACTCAATTAGACTACTATCTGTCTGTTAATGCCACCCTAATTATTACTACAATACCATCATTATTTGATCACCTCCCTTTTTAAACTCCACCTACATACCCACCGCTCAAATTCTTATCAATGGTCACATCATGTGCACAAATCTTTCATAATATCAAAATTTAAACAATCAATCTCTTTGTAATTTCACTTTTTTGGTCATAAATGGTAATTAAATTGATAGGGAGCAGTAATTAATTATTATATGGTAAAATCCTGTGCTTGAGGGAAAAGCATGCCGGTTACAAGGCACATGATCAAACAAAGATGGAGCAGGCAACTTTAAACTGTAGGATTGCCATTTTTGTGTGAAAAAAAATATCGCGTGGCAGGCGGATTCGTCCTTAACCCCGACGCATACGACATACACACCACCTGACCCAACCAGACCAGTGGTGTAGGTTAGCCCACTCATCCCCACTCCCCTTCGTCCAACCATTCATACCAAATTCAGGATTTTGTTACATTACTCGTCTTTTCGGTATTTTTACTTATTGGTTTGTATAAATTTTAAATATTCTCCCCTTTCATTTCAGTCCTAGGTAACGGTAATTATAGATATATAAGAAACATGTCGAGAGTAGCTAATTCTATCGTTATTACCCAACAAATTACAACATAAGAGCACTTCAAATCTTAGACTTTGCTAGAAATGGACACAGAGTCGTTAAACCGAACAAGCAAAAGACCAAATAATTGTTACGCCAGTTCCGTTTGTTGTGCCGCAATCAATGGCTTCAATGTGCGATTTTAAGCTGCTATTTCTTACAGCTACAAGAGGAGTATATTTGACTCAAACGTTGCACAATATATTTATGTGTTGGAGCATATACAGTGCCTTAAAACCCACAAGAGGAAAAAGAAAAAATAAATCGAGGAGGGCAAAATTGAGATTTCTAATTAGAAACTGAAATCGCAATAATGTGCTTGATATCATTTACACCGATTTATTTATGCAGAGTATATTTTGTTGAGAAAGAGGGGCGCACGTTATACGTTAAACCATTAATCAATCTTATAAACAAAAATAATAGAGCTCAAAGCTAACCTGATGAATATCCACCCACCAGAGGGGCAAACTTGCCAATCTGTAAAACCTCGGGGGCAAAATTGTAAAGAAGAGGGGAAAAAAATTAAAAACCCTAAACATCAGGTCCCTCCCAGTCCCACCCCAGCCTCTTCTAATTTTGCTTACATGCGAAGCATAATGGCCACGTGGAAGTGGATGGCGACAAATGTCCGGTCCTTCTGCCACCACCATTCAACGAATCAGAAAGGCGCCAACACGTTGTCACCACGCTACTTTACCCCTTCCTCCCCCCTCCCCCCCCCCCCACCACAAACCAACC